>NC_041046.1:902377-1037377 GCF_900634775.1 Gouania willdenowi
CTCTAATCAGAAAGTATCCTCTCTATGGCGCTTTAACACTTCATTACTTAATGACAGTAAATTTGAAAAAATTATAAGAAAAGAATGGGAGGACTTTCTATTGACAAACGACTCCCCGGAAATATCACCGTCCTTACTCTGGGAAACTGGCAAGGCTGTCATTAGAGGGAAGATTATATCATACTCTTCTTTTAAGAAAAAACAGGAACAGATAGCAGAAAAAACACTTGAAGAAAAGATCAAAAAACTTACGGAAGAATACGCAGCTAACCCTTCTGAACTTTTATGGGAAAAACTCCAAAATACAAAACTTAATCTGAATATCATCTTATCTAAAAAAACCGACTTCATTTTGCAACAATTACGATACAAAAACTTTGACTACAATAATAAATCAGGCAAATATTTAGCAAATCAGCTCAAACATAATAAAGAAAATTCCTTTATAGCAGCAATTTCTGATAACGCAGGTCAAACTTTAAACTTACCTCAGGACATTAATAACATCTTTCATGATTATTATCAAAACTTATACTCATCAAATTTAAACCCTGACCCTGAAGATATTAAAACCTTTCTTAATAAACTAAACCTACCACAGCTCACTATAGATCAGAAAACCACCTTAGACTCACCATTAACCTTACAAGAATTACAAAATGCTTTAGATAGCATGTCAACAGGCAAAGCACCAGGTCCAGATGGGTTCCCTGCTGAATTCCTTAAACATTTCTGGTCAATGCTGGCTCCACTATTTTTCAGAGTAGTAACAGAGATCAAAAATAAAGGGCATGTAGGAGGTCACATGAATACAGCGAACATTAAATTGTTACTTAAACCAGACAAAAACCCCATATTACCCTCAAGCTATCGTCCCATCTCACTTATTAACACAGACTTAAAAATTATTTCCAAAGCACTCACATCTAGGTTAGAGAAAGTAGTACAGTCAATTATACACCAAGACCAGACAGGTTTTATTAAAAATAGACACTCCACAGACAATGTGAGAAGACTGTTTAATGTGATCAACACGGCACAGAACTCTAAAAAGAAAACAATAATCTTGTCACTCGATGCAGAAAAAGCATTTGATAGAGTAAACTGGTCATTCCTCCTAACTGTCCTTGGCAAATTTGGCTTCGGAGAATCATTCATACAATGGATCTCCACCCTGTACAATAAACCTAAGGCCTCAGTAACCACAAACAAAATAACATCCCAAAGCTTCACACTGCAGAGGGGAACCAGACAAGGCTGTCCACTCTCACCTTTGCTTTTTGCAATATTCGTTGAACCTCTCGCAGCAGCTGTACGTCAGAACTCTGTTATTAAAGGAATCCACTCATCCATCTCAGAACACAAAATTAATCTCTACGCGGATGACATTTTACTCTATTTGGAAGAACCGCAATCCTCTTTAGAGGAAGTATTTAATCTAATAAACAGCTTCTCTAAATTATCAGACTATTCCATTAACTGGACAAAATCATCAATCCTCCCTTTGACAAAAAACTCTTGGAATCCTGCACACCAAAATCCACAACACCCCTCCACCACAAATACAATTAAATATCTAGGCTTAAATATATCACCAAACTTAAATGAATTAATTAAACTAAATCATGATCCGATGTTGGACAAAGTCACAGAAGATCTGCGGAGATGGAACAATCTCCCCATCTCACTACTTGGCAGGATAGCCTCAGTTAAAATGAAAATCTTACCAAAAATAAACTACTTGTTCTCAATGATACCACTGAAACCACCAAAACAATGGTTTCAAAGATTAGATTCTACAACTACAAAATTCTATACTAGAAATAAAAAACCTAAAATAAGCCTTTCTACCCTTCAAAAAAACAAAGACGAGGGTGGTTTAGAAGCCCCTAATTTCATGCATTATTACTTAGCAAACCAAATACTATATTTAACAGAATGGCTAAATCCAAAAGAATACTACAACACCTGGCTAGAAATAGAACAGTTAGACTGCAAACACATTAAACTCTCTGATCTCCCTTTTATCACTGCGACCCTCAAACATCACAACTGCTTTAAAAACCCACTAATTGCCTCCACACTGACTGCATGGTGGAAAGCCCTGGACATCACAAATGGCCAATTAAAAACTAGTATACTCTCTCCAATCTGGCACAACCCCGACTTTAAAAATAAAAAAACACCACTCTATCTGAAGACATGGGAAGAGAGTGGAATCACTCATCTCCAAGACCTTTTTGAAAATGACAAGATCAGGTCATATAACAATCTAACCCAAGCATTCGATATAAATAAAAGTAACTTTCTACAGTACTTACAAGTAACAGAGACAATAAAGAAAACCACTCCACTAGACTTAACTACGTTACAACCTCCAGAACTGGCTATATATATGAAAAAAATCTCAACAAAATCAAAAAAACTCTCAAAAATATACAGAGCGCTTTCGAACACTAACTGTAATTACTTACCAATCGCGAAGTGGGAGGCCGAACTCTCAATCACCCCGAGCACTGATTTCTGGGCAGAAATTTGTTGTAATACTTTTAAGATGACAAAAAACACAAACCTTCAGCTAATTCAATACAAGGTCCTCCACAGATCCCACATTACCCAACAGAAAATGCATAAAATGGGCTTCTCAGCAACAGACATCTGCTCTCAGTGCACCCAGAATACAGCGGATTCCTATTTACATGCCTTATGGCTTTGCTCCCCAGTTCAACACTTTTGGATTCTAATCACTGAAAAACTGTCCTCCATTTTGGACTACAGAATTCCTTTATCTCCAAATCTTTGTTTGATTGGAGACCTGACAATGCTTCAACCTCCAGCAAACCAATCACAATCAATCCTTGCGGCACTAGCCATAGCAAAAAAAACAATATTACTAAATTGGAAAGACAAAAAATCCTTAAACATAAACCAATGGCAAAATCTCCTCACAGAATTTATTTCCATGGAAAAGATGTCTGCTCTCAGAAAACAAAAAAAAATAACGTGCTTTGAGGAGCGTTGGACTCCTTTTTTAATTGCATTAAATCTAAATTTTTAAAAGCCTGATGATCTAGCCTGCAAGCGACTGCCAGCACCACTCTTTACTAACACACTAGCCCAACTGTAGGCCGGGGCCGCCTTGGGCCTCTGGGGTGGTCTTGGTCAGGATGGCTGGGGTGGGTTGCCGGGGTGCCTTGTTGCCTCAGCACGGGTGTGCATTCCTTCTGGGTGTTCACGGGGTCCCGGGGCTGTTTGATTTGGCGCCGTTGCCCCTTGCATGCGCATCTGGTTGGTCTCTGGGGCTGGGGCCCTGCGTGCTCCCCTGCCGCTCCTTCCCCTTGCTCCCTGTCCCCCTGTCTCGTCCTCCCCCCCTCCTCCTCCTTTGCTCTTGCGCCCGCCATCCTGTGGGGTTGGGTTTGGGGGGCTCCCGTTGGCCTGGGGCACTGGTGGGGGGGCTGTGGCTCCCGCCTGGGGGACGGGCGGTGCCGTGCCGGGTGGGTTGGCTGGGGGGTGGTCTCGTTGGGGGGCCTGGGGTGGTGGGGTCCTTGGCTCCGGTCCGGGGGGATCCGGGGTGGGGGTAGCTTTGGGGGTGGCTGCTGCCCGGGGTCGGCGATTGCCTCCTGGGTTGCTGGGTGGCGGGGTGTGGCTGTGGGTTGCTCCGTCGGCCCTTGCGGGTCCTTGGCTTGGCTCCCTGGGGCGCACCTATGCTAGGGATGTCGCTTGCGCGACGAGCCAGGCGGGGCCCCCTCGGGGGCTTTTTGTACGACCGCAATGGCCGGGGTGTGGACGTTATGGCTAGGGGGTGGGGTGAGGGGTACTATGGGGCCTCCCCGGGGGTCGTATTGGGCGGGTGTGCGGGGGCGCGGCGCGTGGTTCCTCGCCCGGTGGATCCGCGTTGGGATTGGCTGGTCTGCTGGCTGGGTGCACCGGGCGCCGTGGGCGCGATTCCGGGGCGGGGGTGCCCCGGGGGCGGATCCTTGGGCTACGTGTCCGGGGAGGTGCTCTCCGGCAATCTGCCCGGGGACCGGCCGCGGCTCGTGGCGGCGCTGCGCGGCCTTGGGCGGGGCGGGGCTGGTGGCCTTGGGCCCGCTGTTGTTCGGGGTGTGCTGGCGTCGGGGGGGTGTCTCGTGCCGGTGCGTGGGTCGTCGGGGATTGCCTCCGTGGGGGGGGGGGGGTCTATTGGCGCCGTTGGTGTGGGGGGGCGGTTCCGGGCTGGGGGTGCTTCGGTACTCTGGCTTGCCGGTCCGTGGCTGGCGGGATGGCCCTGCTTGGCGGTGGATGGCGTCCTCTCTCGTCGGGGGGGCCGGGGCCGCCTCCCGGTGGAGAGTGTTGTATCGTGGCGCCGGGTGGGCCTGTGCTGGCCCTGGTGCGGGCATGGGCCTCCCCCCTGCTCGGCCGCTCCCCTTGGTGGCGGGGTGGCGTTGCTCCGGGCCGGCGGGCGGCGGGGGTCGCCCCCTGGGGCGCCGGGGGATGTTGTTGGTGCCTGGCTGTGCCCGGGGGTGGGGGGTGTCGCCGTGCTCTGCGGGGCCGGCGCGGTCTGGGGGGGTGCCGTGGGGGGGGGTCTCCGGCTGTGCTGTTCCGGGGCCCGCAGTGCCACTTGCCCGTCTGCGCCATCTACCCTCTCGCGTGGCCCGCCACGCGGACGGGCCCGGCTCACACTGGACAGGCCTCCTACATGTTCACTTCACCCCACTCCCAGCTGGTCTGGCTCACTCAGAAAATGCACCACACACCAATACCCAACCCTTGGGGGGCTGGATGGTGGGGCTGGGGGTTACCATGCCACTACATAGTAACACAGGTGGCGGCCCTCCCACCTCTAGTTGCCCTACTAATCCCTCCAATTTTAATCGCATCTCAACATGTCACCCCCCGGAGGGTGTATCATCATTTACACCCTCCGGCCTATTACACCACATACACATAAATCCACAGAGGCTGGAGGGGGAGCACCGCTCCCCTCCATCCCCCTTCTTTTAATTACACCCCATACATTCACCAAACACACACATTCACACAGGGGATCGGGAAGTGCCTCTCCATTGGGGAATGGAGAGGCACCATAACAGGGTGGTGGGTTGGTACACATATTTGGGCCTCTCCGGTGGGGGCCTGGCCCCTCTGTTGGTGGCTGGGCCACTGCATAGAGTAAAAGCACATCAAGATGGTGCGGTCGGGCGTGGCGGTGGGTCTCGGGGGGGCTTTGCCGGGGTCTCTCCTTGCGGGGTCTTTCCGGGCTGTGTCGGCCGGGTGGGGCGCGGGGGTGCCTCTCCCCCTTGGGTGTGGCTTGGTGCTTGCTTTGTCTCCTGGTGGCCTTGGGGGCGGGCCCCGCGGTGTGCGGGCCCGGGGCGGCCTGCCTCGCCGGTTTGGGGGGTGGGTGTGCTGGGGGGGTGCTGGTGTCCTCACCGGGGTTGGGGCAGGGTTGTTTGGCGCCTCGGGATGATGCTGTTTACTGGGGGGGCGGCGTTAGCTGTTCCGATGGTTGAGGTTGCTTTCGGCCGCCTGGTGGGTATGTCCTGCCATCTGCGGACTGGTGGGTGGGTCCGGGGCATCTTTGGCTGGGGGCTGCTGTCCCGCGCTGGATGTGTGCCGTTGGGGTGCCTCCGTCCCCGCGGTGGGGGTCGCCGGTTGCTCGCGGGCCGGCGGGGGGCGCTGCCCTGTGGCTTGCGCTGTCCGGGGGGCGGCGGGCCCTGGGCTGCCGGCCTTGTGCCGTCTGGGGCTGTGCGGTCCTGCTGGGCTGTGGCCGGGACCTGGGCTGGGGTGGGGGGCGCGTCCCGGGGGGCTTGGCCCGGGGGCTTGCCCTTGGGGGGTCCTGGTCCCTGGGGGTGCTCCTGGGGCCCGGGGTGCTTGGCCGGCTGGCCGGGCCGGTCCTGGCGGGGGTCTTCTGGGGCGGGTGGCGCGTGCCGCGCCCTTGCATACCTTCTGGTGCGGCCCCTGCTTGGGCAGTCCCCCGTGAGGCAGAGTGTCGGGGTTAAATTAGGGGGCCACATCCCGGCGGGGCGGTCTGGCTTGGCCTCTGGAGGGGGCCCTGGCTTTAAAGAACTGAAGCTCGTGGCGCGGGCGGCATCAGCATCTGGGGCGCCCGGGGGGGCTAGGTTGGGGTGCCTGGGGACCGGCGGGGGGACTCCCAGCGGCCCCCTGGTGCCGTATGCGGCTTGGGGTGTGGTCGTTCGCCCTGGGCGGGCTGCTCCTGGTGCTGCATCCATTCCGGGTCCTCCTGGCCTGGGGTCGGGTCCTTGCTGGCTCTGGGCTCACCGGCGGGGGCCCGCCGGCTGCCCGTTCGGCGTGGCTCTGGTCGTCTGCTGGGCGTGGGCTTTGGCTCCTCCGCTGGGGTCTCGGGCGGGGGGCTCTCTGGGCCCTCCCCTCGGGGGGCTGGGCGCGGGGGTGTGGGTGGTGGTGGGGGGGTGGGGGGCTGGGGGGCCTGGGGGTTGGGGGTTGGAGTCGGTGGTGTGGTGCGCTGGGTCCTTGGCTCCTTGGGGGCTTTTCGGGTGTGTATGGGGGGGGCAATGGCAGCCTCTCGGCTTGGGACCTTGGGGGCGTTCGGGGGGCTGCTTGGCCGTGGGGTGGTCGCCGGGGGCCCCTAGATCTCTCGCTCTTTCTGCTGGCCCGACTGCTTCTTCGGGCCCGGGGGCGGCTTATGGGTTTTGCAGTAGCGGCTCTTGGAATCACATTTGTCATGGACGCACTGGCCTCGGGCTGCGGGATAACACTCATACTGGGCTCAACCATAGACACGTTGTTCCCAAATACCTGTTTTATGTAACTTCCACTCACTTCCTCCTCTGCTCACAGCCACCATCATTATTCCTAAGCCGCACACTGGTCACCAGACTGGCTTGATAACACAACAATAAGCACAACATACACAACCACAATTTCACATCACATCACTTGAAACTTATTGATTATTCCCCACCCATTCGTTTTCCTATCTTGTATCCCTCCTCCCTGTTAACTCCCCCCCCCACCCCCCTCACCCTGGTGTAACACTGCCCTCTCTCTTTTACATCCTCCCTTTAATAAAGTATTTACCCTTCCCTAGGGAGGGCTGGTGATGGTCACAATTATGCAATGAAATAAATTCATTTATTTAATTGCAATAATAAAATATGCATTGCTGTTAAAAGATTGCACTTCTTGTAGTGTTAACCTTCAACAGCATGTGCAAACAAGGTAAAAAAAAAAAAAAAAAAAAAAAAAAAAAAAAAAAAAAAAAAAAAAAAAAAAAAAAAAAAAAAAAAGACTAGGCCTGATTCTCAAAGAGCTGAATGTTAGGAGCATTTGGGGGTAAAAGTGGGAAAGTAAGCTTATTTGGTGAATTTGGGTATGCTGATTTAGAATACCAATGTTCCCAAGCTGTAACTTGAGCCCTTTACCTCTTAAAATAAAAATCTAAATTGCTGCCAAAACAGCAGATTTTGGCCAATCTTGAGCATTTACAAACAAACAGGTGATAATCTTGGTTTATTAGGGTCACATTTTAGTCAAATCAATTTGGAATGTACTTAAAGTCTATTACATTACAGAAAAAAACTCTGCAGAGCACATACCACCTCAATGCAACATATTGTGCAAAGATAATTGTTGATACTAACAATACTTGTGAATGAAATTATCTATCTATTGATAAAGCAACGAACCTCTCTCTGTGTGTGTGTGTATGTGTGTGTCTGCGTCTCAAATATCTCTGCGGATCAGGCTCAGATTCACCTGAGACTTTCAACATGGCTGCTGCTTGGTTCAAGGGTGTGCAACGTCAGAGTTGTTGTTGTTGACTGCAATGATGCCGTTCATAAATTATTTCCTAAAATTTTGCAGAACAGCTCAATGTTAACAGGTAGTCATGGTAAGTAAGAAAGATTTGTTTATATAGCACCTTTCACAGGCAATAATTACAATACAAAAGGTCAAGACAACATAAAATCATAGCAGCCCAAGAGTAGCTAATTAAAATTTGAACAAATAAATAGGTCTTAAAAGTGTCAACAGAGTCAATTGAACGCAGAGAGAGTGGAAGACTGTTCCAAAGCCTGGGAGCAACAACTCAGGATAAGTTGAAAGCTGCATAGAATCTACAGGAGTAACTGCACAAAAGGCTAAAAACAACTAAAGTGGGTCCTAAAAACACCTCGTAAATATTGACCAGCAGGTGTCCTCAGTGAGCAACGTTTGTAACTACGGTGAGGAATAATAATAATGAAAAAAGTGAGTGTGTGTGTGTGTGTGTCGTACTATTTTCTGGTACTAAAACTATCACCGCAAACAGTTCCAGATTTCATGAATCGCATTGCTCCCATGCATTAATTTATTTGCATTTCCTCCTCCCATATTCATAGATCTGCCTACTATGCATATTCATTAGGGGGAAATGTGCTAAATGAATTGAGGATGCATTGAGAAGCGCAGCGGTGGCACACTCCTGATTCCTTGGGCTTTGTACTCCTTATTGGCGAGTGGAGGGACGCTGGCACATGTTTTACTACCACTAAACCTTTACTGAATCCGCCCCTCAGAGTGTTTACAAAGTCAGTTTAAATAGGATTTAACTTTTATTCTGAATTAAAGAGGAATTAAAGCTCCCATGTAAACCATACATGAAAAAGCTACTTAACCTCCCACTTTTCTATAGCAAGACATACTTCCTACGGGCACTGCACTAGTTTGAGTTAATGCAGACAAGTTGTTCACTGGTATCACTTCATTTTTTACAGTCGCATAGTGCTCTACAATGTAGCTGAGTTTTCCAACATTTGTATATCTGTGTATATCATGCATATCTTTCAGGCCCCATTTTGGGCATACACAATGGTTATATATTAGGCACCCGGGCATTCATTCATGAAACATTGAGTAGAGTTTAAACTAAAAGTGAATGTATGTAGAAACTCTAAAATCTGAAAACTTCTGTATTATAAAAGCATGCATAGCTCACCTGCACACAGTTTTCCCTTCATAAATCACAACCCAGCTTGAAGTTGGCGTAGGAGTTTTCACTTCGTAGGCCGCCCTCGACGCGCCCACATCCTACCATAAATGGTCAATGCAAAGGAGCTCATGAATGGTTTTTGCATTTAAACGAGCTGCTGTCCAACAGGATTCTATAATCATTCGTGACAGAAGTGACAAGGACAATGAATTTCAGAACGAGGAAGAGATGCATGTGAGTGATGAATGAGGATTTTTTGGTGCTAACAGTAATGGTGTAAATATATAAAAACTAAGTTACTTACAGCAGTTGTCACTGCAATAAACATTGTAAAATGTGAACTTGACCCTGAGATGCACCTTAAAATTGTTTCTGCTACAGGACAAACCTGAGCCTACACTGCGTCAAAACCTTCAGAGGTAAACTCATAATTTTGTGAAGTTGTAGGGCCGCAACAGAGTGCACACGAGCGCAGGCACAGCTTACCTACGCTATACTGTGCAGGTTGGTGGCGTGCAGGTCCGTTCACTTGGAGCCTTAATATAAACATTAAAATACATGACATAATGAATTACGTAGATCTATAACTTTGATATGTGTGCACATTAAGCGACGTATTCACTAAAGGTTTCGGGGTATTAAAACGTGCAAACTTCACTCCACAGTACAAAACCTAGGGAATCAGGGCTGTGCGTCTTCAGCGCGTCACAAAGCGCCCACAATCCATTTAGCGTGTTTCCCTATGATGAATATATAAAGTAGGCGGAACTCATAAGGGCCGCAAAGATGAGCGGAGATGGAAAAAAAGACTCCAGTTAACCTTTTCAGTATAAGAAAATAATTTAAATGAAAACACTAGTCAAAATTAACAGTCATTGAATAAGAAAGTGCAGAGTAAAGTGTGTGTGTGTGAGAGAGAGAAGGTTGGACATGCACCCACGGCGGAGCGTGTGGAGTCCAGTGGCTGCGGTGCAGAGAAGATGCTCTCAGTGGAGATCCATGGATCGCTCCAGACGCACAGCTCCAATGAGCTCCTGTGTCTTTCTCCCCATGTTTTGACCGTAAAGCTCTCGAGTTGCGTTGATGGCAGGACTCTGACAGTGGCAAAGCATTTTGTGGTCGGTACCACTTGCACTCGCTCTCTGGGCTTCCACAACAATGTGGATTTTAATCCAAGCCCACTCTTATTCTGCGATACAACAGAACATGCCTTGTATCACACTTCCTGTAACTATAGCTATAAAATGTCCCTTAGGTTAGTATGTGTTAAGATGTTTTAGCGAGGGAAGTCATTTGATCAATGCAGGCTCTTGGGATTATTCAGTTCTCTGTAACCCCTGCCAAGTGCAGTTCTATACAACTCAAGAGATTAAGCTGGTGGTCATGGAATCATGTGAACAGTGAGTGAACAGTACACCTACTGCAAAAGGGGTTTACCACATAGGCATATTTCTAAGATCCTCTGCAAAACTCAAGCAAAAAAAGAATAATGATAAAAAAAAAAAAACATTGTGATTTGTAATTTGCTCAAAACAGGACAAAACTCATAAACGTCCTGCTACTGTCTATTTTTCAAACCTGAATATTCAGTGGTCCGTCCAAACACATCATTACGACAGTTATTACATAAAATGGTAATTCATAGTTGTCAATGCACTGTCATTGTCATTCTCCACCGTCTTTCTTTAAAAACAGCATCCCAGTACAAGTGTAAGGAAGTGGAACAAGAATTATTCAGGAGAGCGAATTTTCAACAAACATTGAATATGAGAAAGACTATGTTTAAAAGAAAAGGAGCAAGGGCATGGGCCGTGGAAGAAAAATAAAGAAAGAATTGAAAACATTCAAATAGTTGTACAATATATTAGATTGCCTATGCTATCTGGTAAAATCACTGGTGTATGTCTTTCATAGACTTAGGACTTCACACTGGATAGAAAATCCACTCAGATAGGGTTGTTCAGTATTCAGAATGTCACTTTTAATGAATGACATTCCCCTTTGATATTTGATCCTGCTGATCAAGGACACTCTGGCTCTGACGTAGCATGTTAACAAAGAAGACGGCCTTGCATCTTCTAGGCCAGTGTGCTGAAACTGGTTTACTACTCAAGGGGTAAGAGTTGACGCAGTGTTGTGGCTTAACGCCAGAGATTAGATGATTTGGACAATTTAAATTAATTTTGTGTGTGCTTGAGTTAAGTGTTGCTGCTAAGTGTAGTCACTCACCTCTGCAGCAGTAGGTCTTATATGGTGCTAACGCAAGTGTTTTAAAGTTTTTTTTCCCCTTAAAATCTGAAGTAAATGTATTCAGATAAATTAGTATTTACAATTTGAGTGATTTTTTAAAATGTGCTCGATTCAGAAGCTCTCTAAGCATATTTTATCTTTAAAGGAGCGTGAGTCTTTTAATGCTAATGGGTGATGCCCATTTGTGATGCCTTATTGCCTTGAACAGACTGTGATGCATTTTGTTCTGCAATTCCCACATAGTCCTGCAGACGTGACATCAAATAATGTTAATGCGCATTCTCGACGGCTTGGAAAGGCATCCACTCTGCCGGTAATAAAGGAGAAGAAGAACAAGAAAGCTTGAAGACTGAACAGACAAGCGCGATGGACAGGTCTTGCAGGAAAACAGTCACATGAGCAGTAAATAAATAAAACCGTCTCACAGTTGAAGTGCAGAATGGGCTATATTTTTCATGAACCCAAACCCGATAGGCATTCAGATATTTATATCCAACCCGAACCCGACGACTGAAACGTAATTTTTTCCCTCATACAAATGACACATTTATGTTTGTTTTAGTGGTAAGCTCGTTGGTCCTGCCGGAGGTGCTGAAGCTGCGCTCACTGCAACAGTTGCTGCTAAAAGGAATGCCAAGAACGCTGTTCACAAGGACACTATATGACTGAACCCAACCACCACCTATAAATATCTGTCCGAACCCAACTAGTCAAATACCGTCAGGCTTCGGTCGGGTATCCATCCTCTAGTCACAGCAACAGCTGCGGTGCTAAAGAGTTCACGCAGCTTGGCCGATGACTGCAGTTACCCAAACGACTGTTGTGTCGCTTTATTATTATTATATTTATTATTTATTTATCCTGTCCTATGCTCCTTTAAATAGTTGGCACAATGATGTTTCAGGTATTTTTAAAAACATCCATCACAATATTACAAACTTGGTACGGCCTTTTTTATTAAACCAAGGCAATACCATTAGCCTCACACTTTTCTTTCATGTTCATGGGCAAATTTAGGATGTGTTTTGACAACAAAAACATTCAAAGAAAAAAAAAAAGGTTAGTTAGCACTTTACTGTTTATCCACTGAGAAACATTGTTGTATACTATTACAGAGAGCGATTGCTGCAATTACATACACATGGACCTCGGCAAACAGAACAGGCTTCATTGGGACATGAAGCACCAGAGCTTCACTAACAACGCGCGAATGATTGGTCATGGTTACATGATGTTTTTAATTCGGAATTAGTTATTCCAAATTAAATCATTCTGCATTAAAGTGTTCTGCTTTGTTTACATGGAAATAGTAACTTCCGAACTGAGGTTTACATGAAAAACCGGTTTATTTGGCTTTAGGTAATTTAGGTCTGGGGGTTGGGAAGGCTCTGTTGGACAGGGGGCGAACATGACGTATCACGTCTATCGGGAGAAATACACAACAAATCTTTTATTGTCGGCTATAACTCAGAACACCACACATGAGAACTGTTTTCACCTTTATTTTGATTGTAGTTTTGAAGCAGCAGCTCGACAATAACACACGGTTTCAGTTTAGACCTCGGAGCGGAACAGAGATAGGAATTAATCACCCTTAAAAAGCCCAGTAAAACTCTGGAAAACAATCACCAGGAATAAGTAGTTGCTCCCTGGTAAAGATAGTAGCTCTAACAACTAGTAAAATGATAAACTGATGATATTACTGCCTGTGAATGCAGTACGGGGACGTATTTACTCTGCCTCCGGGTCCTATTGCCAGTCGTCTAGTGAAGCCCGTTCCGTTTACCGAGGTCCGTGTGTGTTCGTGTGAAATTCTGCATGTTTATGCCTCCGTCCATCCACTCTTTTCATTATATCCATGTCTTATTAAATAGTCTAGCCTGGAGTCCAGGCCGCCGCCATCTTGGATTGTGCAAAACTATCCAAATTAACTTAAAGCGGCTTTAACCAAGTTAAGTGTTTACAAGAAAGAGGACTTATCTAATTTTGAATAAAAAGGAATAAGCCAGCCACTTAATTCAGAATAACTTTAATTCCGAATTATATTAGCATTAGGATTTATGTGTATACAAGGTCAGGTTAAAGAGGAATTAACTTTTATTAAGATCCCAATATCAAGTTCATTTTTCACTCAATGTCCTGTATAGTGGCGGTAGAGCAGCTGCACTAACAGCTAGCTTTGAGTGACCAAAGTGTGGTCTTCTGCCGCTCGTTCTTCTGCTCAGCTGACAAAAGTGAAATTGTGTGTTATTGTCTAGCTGCTGCGTCAAAACTACAATCAAAATAAAAGTGAAAACAGTTCTTATTATGTGGTCTTCTATGTTGTAGTCGAAAAGAAAAGGTTTGTTGTGTTTTTTTTCTTAATAAACCTTCACCCCCTGTCCAATCAGAACCCTTCCCAACGACCAGACCTAAATAAAGCCGAATAAACCGGTTTTCCATGTAAACCTAAGTTTAGAATTATTATTTCCATGTAAACACGACGCAGAACACTTTAATTCTGAATTAAAAACCATCATGTGACTGTGGCCATTATGTCCAAACTAATCAATCAATAGAGAAAACGCTGTCTGTGTCGAAACAAACAAGCAGGTGTGAATACGCCCTTAAAAAGTCCCCATTGATAATAACATGCTTATCTGAATGGCCTTTTAAATTGCTTTATCAGCGTTACAATTTTATGAGCATTAATGTGCTGGCCAGTCTGCTTCGGTAATGTGTCTCTGCTTTTTTAATTTTCCCATCATTAGGCAGCTTTTGGTGTTTCCTTTTATCAAGTAGTAATAGTGTCTAACATTAGCCAAGCAAAAGCAGAAAATCATAGCAAGGTGCAGGAAGCTCTTAAAACAACATCTAAGGAAAAAAAAAAACAATTTGTTTGTAGACTGTAATTACAGCTGATGTGAATTGTATTCTCTGCCATAGTTAATGTGAGACGGAACTGAGACATCTTTTTATAAACTAATCTTGACTTGTACAGGAGGCACAACACATCAACAAACATGTAATACCAACTGTTTACATGTTAATTTTCTTTTATATAAATCTAACCAAACACTCCAATATGGTTAAAAGAAAAAGTGACTCAGAATGACCACAAGATCTCACACATTTACACAATGATGCCAAAAACTTTTGACAGGCAGTTTGTAAATGAGCTGCAAATGAAGGCGAGGGCTTTTGTTCACATATTCTGGTAAAAAGCTTTTTTTTAAATTCATGTCAAAAGGTCTCCCTCGCGGGCATGTACATTAGACAGGGCAAAATCAAACACACTCTCTAATGGGTGCTAAGTGTGGACCTGTCACTTTGTGGTACAGGTTAAAAAACAATGTTCACCTGGATTACTAGCTGTAAATCAAGGGTAATAAACATGAAGCCACAAATCTTCTCAGCCGAGGGGGATTTTAGCCAACTAGAAACAATAATGCTCATTTTTATTTTTAGGGTGTTTACCGCAAGTATTGTACAAGAGCATTAGCATCACAATGTGCTAGTGCACACAATAAAGCAAATTGGGGTTTTAGTTCCATGAACAATTCTCTGCACTGGAGGCAATAATCTCAGAGTTTGAGTCAAATCTCAGTGGGCAGCAGCAAAGAGGCAGACATTTCTGCTTTAGCAAGTTTGGCTTCAAGCCCCATGAAAAGAAGGAAGACACTAAAAGAGAAGGGACAAGCTAAGATGAAAAGACAACATAATCAAGGCTGGCTGAGTTATTTACAGCTATTCGATTAGTTTATGTGACCTTGTCAAGTCTGTGGTGACTCTTTCAGTGGCTGTGACGATGGGATTTATCAGCAGTGCTTCACCGTAGCTACAGACCCGGCTGCAGAAATAAATCAAAGGGGACACTACATTTTTTTTTGGGGGGGGGCATAACTTTCCCACTAAAATTGTATTTGCTTCAGGCTAAACAGCAACGTGGACACTGTTACAGTGGTGAGAAATCATTCTTCTCTCCCTTAAAAAATGGTCAGTCCAACCCAATATCTATTAAAATAAACAAAAAACAGTATTATTGTGCTAAATGTTACTTTATTCAACTCCAAAGCCAAGAACAGCAACAGGGGCTGAAGTGTGCAAAGAGCAGCACCATACAGCTTCACTTCTATTAAAAACAGAACACTGGAGTAAACGTTCATGCTAGGAGGGTTTGTTACAGCAAGTAAGGAGCAATAGGAGCAGAACAAAGCAGTGTTACCTTTCTGGTGCACTTAGAGCCCTATAAACTCCATTCTGTGTTTTCGGCATCCATTTTTAAACTTCTGTTTTTTTCTCCTTTTATATGTATATATATATATATATTCAGAAAACTGTAATTTTTAAATACTAATAAAAAAAGAAAGCCATAATTAAACAAAAATGTATGTCAAAAATGTATTAAAATGTAGATATAAGTTGTAGTGACATTGTACTTCTTCTGAATGCTCCTTTTTATTTATTTATATCTTATATAAAGATGTATGAGAGCAGCATTAATGTCACCCAATTTCCCCTCAGGGATCAATAGTTTACGGAATCTGATCAGGTTTATTGATTAAGTTTTGATCAACATAATTAAACCTAATTGCAATTATCCTGATCTTTCCAGACCGTAATGATTAAACAGAAACAAATAGACACGAGGATGCGTCAGTTATTTCACCACTAGGGGCTAGAATATTTGACAGTATTAGAAACTATCCTGTTATCATTAATCTACAATGTTTAAGACTACAATCCCTGGCATCACTGGTCTCGTCCACAACAACAGACAACTTTTCGTCTGTAGCACTGATGAGCTGTTGTTAAAATGCTCCGAGAAGGAGAAGCTGCTCATGTCTTCATGGAGCTCCGCAGCACTAGATGAGAAACAGGCGGAGCTTCACACAGTAAAGTGAAGCGGGAACTAATTGGCTGACTCCCGTCTGTGTTGTCGCACAGTATTTTTGTACTTTGGTGGAAATATCTCCAGATATCCATGGTAAAGCCCATCAACCATCAAGCCATATAAGTCAGTGACCCACCCCCATTTATTTGCAATTGGCGAGCACATTATTCTTTTGGTCTTTAGATTGATTAAAATGAATGATCAACAAATCAAAACAGGAATTGGAGAAAATTGTAAAGTGTTTATGTGTTGTAAAGCATGGTGTTCACCTAACAATAAATAATAATATTAATAATAATTTAACTCCTTTAAGGGGGGGGGGCCCTCAATGCCTGCCCTTGCAGCCAGGTCTGCAAAGCTACACTGTGTTAGCGTGGAACCTGCATAGAGGAACCAAAAAAGCTGGTGCTGGATGACATTTGTTGTGATTTATTTTCCAGTGTAGTCTGCTGGCATTTCGGTCATCTACCCTTTCCCTTTAAATGTGTGTCTGTGTTTTGTGTGTGCCCCCACCCCCCTCTTCAATCTTCACTCATCTCTCTCTAATGACCTCCATCTAAGCAGGGGAGCTTTGGCCAGCATCTCTGGCCTGTCCCAGGGGTGCTGACCTCAGATGGGTCTTCTCTCTGCCAGGGAGCCTTTAGCAGCAGGGGAATGTGGGGGAGCAAATGACACTCTATAGGTTGTGTACTGAATATATGATGGTGTCAATGCACATCAGATTGAAGGAAAAACACTTGTGAGTAAATGTGTGTGCTTGAGTGTATCTGCGCACACACAAACTCCTCAGTCCTCAGGTGTGCCTTTTTGTCGCATTATAGATGTTCTGGAAGAGTTAGCATTTACAGTCATCTGCATTGTTTCACTCCCTGTGTGGCAACAGAGGTCTTAAATAATTGAAATTCTTTGCTCCAATAGTCACACAAAAAAACACACTGTGCCATAAATAAAAAAAAGAATAAACATTTAGATTTATTTATTTTTTTGATCAAGGTTTTTTCAATTTGCACTCATGTGATAAAACTGTATCCATAAAAGATACACTGTAGGCTATTTGCAATCCAAAGAAAATGTGTCCGTAGCATTGACATACGATAGGTGTATATTAATGTGTCTTGGTATATATAATAGCACAAGTAGACAGTGACGAATGTTAGGCACATGCAGATGCACATAATAATAATAATAATAATAATAATAATAATAATAATAATAATAATAATAATAATAATAACTAGAACTGCAAGCAGTTATGAAAGGGGGCCAAGCCTTTCCGCGAGACTCGGCCCCCGGGTTTCAAGGAGCCCGTGGAAGTACGTCATGAAGGATGACGGGCTCGTGGCGAGCGCCAGGACACAGGCCAACGTGCCATTTGCTGTGAACAGGTGGATATGAAGTTTTGGAAGATGTGATTTAAAATGTGAAAGTTACAGGCCAAAATGTATTTGCACCCATTATAGCGCCACCTCGTGGTACACTTTTTGGTATGGGGGATCTGTGTGCTATTCTATAGTTACCCTGTAAATTTCACAGCCCTCAACATATTACTTCAGCTGAAACAAAGGTTTGTTTATTTATATGTTATGTAGTAATAAGCCACGCCCACTTTGACCAATCGCGATTCACTTCGAGATACGGTCCCAGGAGCGACTCAAGGTTATACCCACCAAATTTGGTAAAAATCAGTTGTGCCATTTAGAAAATATAAATTTCTCATAATTGCAGTGCCCCCTAGAGGCCTAATTTATTTAAATTTGGCTCACACCCCCACAGTCTCATGGCAAACAAGGACCTCAGAATTGGTGGTGTTAGCAAATATTTTGACCAAGATATGCAACAGTTTGCGTTTTAATAGCTAGCTAGAAAAGTTTACTCGTTATTATTTTGCGCATATTTTGCAAGAACAAAATTTTTTGCTGAACTGTAAATCAGGTCCAAATGAGACACTCTACGTGCAAAGTTTCACGCTGATTGGATAAAACCCAAAGAGGAATTTGAAAAAGTAGGTTTTTGAAGTCAGAAGATGTTATATATGAAACATGTGGATATGAAGTTTTTAAAGATGTGAATTAAATTGTGAAAGTTAAAGGCCAAAATGTTTTTGAAATTATAGCGCCACCTAGTGGTGCACTTTTTGGTATGGGTGGTCTATGTGGTCTTCTATATCTACCCTGTAAATTTCACTGCCCTCAACATAATAATTCAGCAGAAATAAATGTTTGTTTATTTATGTGTTATGATGTAATAAGCCACGCCCACTTTGACCAATCGCAAATAACTTTGAGATATCGCCTCAGGAGGGACCCAAGATCATACCCTCCAAATTTGGTAAAAACTGGTCCTGCCATTTAAGAGAATTTGTAGCGCCCCCTAGTGGCCTACATCATTCAAATTTGGCACATTTCCTCACAGTCACATGCCAACTAAGGAGCTCAGATTTGGTGTTGTTAGCATTTATTTTGACCAAGATATGCGCCAGTTTGCAAATTTATTGCTAGCTAGAAAACTTTACTCGTTAATGATTTGCGCATAATTTACCTGAACAAACTCATTTTGATAACTGTATATCACATCCAACTGAAGACTCTACGTGCCAAGTTTCATGCTCATTGGACAAAACCCCAAGGAGGATTTTGAAAAAGTAGGTTTTTCAGTTTTTGCGATTTTGCTCTGAGAAAAGTGAGGCGGAAATGGGGGTGGCCTAGCCCAGGTGATTCAGTGCTATTCAAGGAATCTGTGGATATGAAGGTTTTAAATTTGCAACAAACGGTGTGGGAGTTATTAGCCAAAATGCATTGACCTTTGTTATAGCGCGTGAATTTTTGCGTCCAAAATCCCCTGGGGGTTTTGGACCCAAACACCAAAGGGCACCACCCTACCTTGCACAGTTTAGCCTGCAGGACCACTTTTACCCAAGGAAAAATAATAATAATAATAAAAACCCATGCGATTACAATAGGGTTCCTAGCACCACTGGTCCTAGGAACGGTTCCCTGGCCCCGCGGGCTTGGCCCCCTAATAATAATAATAATAATAATAATAATAATAATGTAACCTTTATTGATCACCGTAGTGAAATTCTTATTTGCATTTTTACCCATTTTCCCTCGAGGGGTAGCAGTGGTTGTTCACATATGCAGTCTATTATTATCAAACCTCACTATTTGTGCCAAACTGCTGCCACCGATCTTTGTTGAGCTGTGACCGATGCACATAAATATGCAGCACTGTTAAAAGACAGATTTTTGTAGGCTATGGGTTTAAAAAACGTGTTGTTTTGCAACTA
Organism: Gouania willdenowi; assembly: GCF_900634775.1. Classification (NCBI taxonomy): domain Eukaryota; kingdom Metazoa; phylum Chordata; class Actinopteri; order Blenniiformes; family Gobiesocidae; genus Gouania; species Gouania willdenowi. Next base: position 921,713 of record NC_041046.1, read on the forward strand.
AGAAATCTAAGGTTATACAATGTGTCCATTCATTTATCACACATTTAAAGTAATGCACTTGATGGAAAGGTTGTTGACACGATTTAGGGTGAACACGGCTCAAAAGTTACCAATATCAGTTGTTCAATAAAAGACAAAAAAAAACCCCCAGTGTTAAATAAATCATAGCTCACTTGTATTTATATAAGTGATATATTATGTTCAACTATATAGCTATATTTATCTAATGTAGTTTTATACTCAAAGTGCTAGCACAGTGAAAAGTGTTTTCCATAGAGCATTATTGGGATTTCATTGAGATGAGAATAGCCTTTTTTTCTGCTAGGTTGGGAGTGAAGAAACAAACACACCTATTCTAACCCAGATAATTATCAGCTCCCAACATAATTAAGGCTTATGAATGGGCAAACATAATTAGTAAGCATTATACAAACCTAATTGGTGGGGGGAGAACAGGTGAGCATGTTTTCACTTCTTTGTTTATGAGCTAAGGATGTACGATAATGAGGCAAAAGGATAAAAGTTGATTAGTTATGACCTAAATGTATCCGTAAAATACTCTCAGGGAACAATAGGGTGCAGTAATGCTGCAGCAGTGTAATGGCTGGAGTGTTATTACCAGTGAAATTTGCATGCTTCATGCATGGCAGAGAAAGCTCTTCACATGACATGATGGAAAATGGCAGCCTGAACTTACAGTCCTCCATCTGTGTACTATATGGTAGAAGATATATGTGACACCAAAGTAATACACACACACAGCACAGTGCCTTGGTAATCAAAATGTAACCAACAATGTGGAGGATTATTGGCCTTTAGGGAAAAATCATTGATCATCCTGTAAGTATTGGTGCTGTAGCTTGTTTATGATGAGACATTGGAGGGCTGGGAAGCATTTGAGCTTCTGTGGAGGACCTAATAATTGGGCACATGTCATCACTGAATGAAATAGTAGTCCCAAAGGTGGGAGCAATTCTGTCGTACATGACACGTTCTAAAATACTACAGGAGTAAATCTGGCACAGCGTAAAAAACAGCTTTCTGTGTGTGTGTGTGTGTGTGTGTGTGTGTGTGTGTGTGTGTGTGTGTGGGAGAGAGAGATTCTCCATGGGTGCAAACCGAGCTGCCAGTACACAGAGAGACAGAATAACATTGCTCCCAAAGAAAGTCGGATACTTTGAAAACAAGGTCTAATTAAAGCAGTTTACCAGTTATCTTTAAATAGGAGCGTTTGTGTCCTTGCTCATTTCCCTCTTGAGTAGAACATGCAGGGTTGTGGGCGGGATGAAGGGGGGCTTAATTTGTTGAGAAACTCGACTTCTCTTGGGGTGGCCTAATGAAAGCAAGATCAAAAGATTAGTTAATATTCAGCCACATTTATTAAACACAATGCTGATTGTGAGCAAACAGCAGTATTAGATGGAATTCTTTCAGGGCATTGGCTATAAATGATAAGCTTTTATTAAAAAGTTGCACAATCATAAAGAAAACACTCTTGAGCGTGCTAAGAACATCATAGTATTTGTTCCCTCTATGTTTGAAATCTAATTGTGTTTACCAGTACAGCCAGTTCTTGCTCTAGCGATGGTCAAAGCAGTGAGCCTGTCGTCATGATCCAGCTGAGGTTTGATCATCACACAAACCTGAATCAATGCTGTAGACCTTGTTGTGGCACTAAAACAATGAAGCAAGGAAATATTTCAGGAAGGACATTCCCTGTCACGCCAAAACAAACAAGCTATACAGTTCATCATTGCAGAGTTAATTTGGTTTGAAGGTCAAAGAATGCATCAGTTTTCTGGTCAGATACTCAATAAAGCTCCAGATTTTGTAGCCTCAGCAGCCTGAAGTGATGTGCAGTTGCACCACAGGGAATGCATCATGGCCCATAATGTTGAACCTGTCAGAACAGAATACATCGAAAGGCTTTAGGGTGATGTAACATAGCAAGGACGAGGGTTTCTGGTTAACTGTAGATGCTTGTTGAATTTTAAAGATTATCACAGTCATTCAGTGAAGATCCTAATGAGCCATACATGATGCTGACACAGCCAGGTCACTCACACTCTGATACACTTGACAGGTTTTATGCTTGGCTTATATCTAGTCATTTCAACAAAACACTTCTAATTATGGTAACCCAGATGACCCACTTTATTTGCAATTCTTCCTCCTGTGTGCCAGCCAGTGCATTAAACCAACCACTGACACATGGGAATGGAAATTACTGCTGTGTGATGAGTTAATAAATCTGTCAATTTCAACTCCTGCTGCTGCAATGACAATCGGGCAGCTGCAAAGGCTGCCATGTCCTTGTCAAATAAAGTGTTTGGTGCCCTCACCAAATACTTTGGCTTGCAAAAATATAGCAGTTTAAATCTGAAAGTGGTTTAATCCATTGAATCCGAGTGTGTTTTTTCTAAGACAAGTTAAGTTTTATGTTTGTTTTATTAGCACCCACCTATAAGAAAATAATTAAAATAATTTTGAAGTACAACTTAGCACCATATCGAACCATTTATCTCCATCATTTTTTATTACATTTTTTGCAGCTTGTAGAGAAAGAACCTTCTTCCATATAATCAACCACTTCTCTGACAAAACTGAGTTAATTTATTCATATATTTGTAAATGACTCAATCATTTTAAGACCTGTTCTTCCTCAGCACTATAAGCCTCTTTATAAAGGTGAGAACAAAAACATAACAGTCATATAAATATTGTGTATAGATTTGCATTAGGGGAAATACTTATTTTTTATGACTTCTAATTCTAAATATTAAGGGGAAAATTCAAGATCTGAAATAAAGGGTGGTAAACCAGATGTGTCCCTAAATCCCACCTGCTGTGGGGAACCCACTAACATTATGGCACTAATATCTGTGCATATAGACGTGGTTGAGACCGTCCTATTAAAATAAACATATTTCAACAAATATTCTTGGGGGTGGTGATCATGTGACAATACATTGCTCTCCCTCATCCAGTATAAGAATTCAAATCAACAGTCAGACGACAATTACAATTAAACAGTAATGATTTCATCTCCTTCTCAAAGTCACCAGTTGCACAGATAAGTAAATGAACAATTTTCAATTGAGAACGTTCATATTTTTAAGAACAGGCTCAAGACCCAACTTTTCAAATGAGCTTTTCACTAATTATTTATTCATTTTAGGATTGTTATCTTTTATGTTTTTTATTGCTATCTTTTGTTGTTTTTAGGATTGTTATTTTTCATGTTGTTTTCATAGTTTTAGGATTGTTCTTTTATGTTATTTTTTATAGTTTTGTTATGTTTTAGGATTGCTATCCCAGTGTTTCCTCTGCACTGGGGCTGTGATGGGCTGTGGCTGCAGTAAATGGCTTCTGCTGTTTTGCTGGACTGGGAGTTCTGTCTCAGTGTCTGTGTCCTAATGCTGGTGCAGACGGCTCCTTGTGATGTCTCCTTACCGAGATCCTCTGTACCCAGCCATGTGCCATTGTCCTTATTCATTCAACTTGTGTGTCTGTGTGGTGGGGTTTGCACTTTGAGCTGCATCTATTTGTATGAAAAGCGCTTTTTTTTTTTTTTATAAATAAACACACCTAGTGGTTATAGAAGTGGACTTGCAACCGGAGGGTCGCAGGTTCAAATCCACTGTGGGCTATCGCTGTGGGACCTTGAGCAAGTCCTGTATACCTAATTGCTTCCAGGACTTTCTTGAAAAAGAGATTATTAATATCAATGAGATGTTCCTGGTTAAATAAAGGTTAAGAAAAAAAAGGAAGGTTATCAAATACAATAATCAACAGCAATCTATGATATTATGAGTAGTGTTAATGTTTCTAAGGTGAGTGTCATATGATGAGTGAGTGGAGAGATGAACAATTCTTATTTGCTCATCACTCTTTCTGAGTGAATCATTTCTCAGTTACTCTGGTGTTGAAATCAGGAATGTCTCGTGTTAGTTTTTTTTTTAATTTTTTTTATTGAGAACATAGCCAGAGCATTGAGGCCATCTTATACCATAATAATCCAAAGGTAAGATTTTATCCTCTTTAAAGCTGAAAAGCACCCCTCTGATTATAACGTTGTCATTGGTGATGAGGGCGTTAAGAAAACTTACAGTTTCTGTAAAGGAGAAACAACAGCCTCCTTGATAATACAGATAAAATACATTACAGTTTCAAAAGTCATTACTGAACATTGGTTAATATATAACACATAAGCCCAAGACGGCATTAAATGAAGTTACTGCATTTGAGCATTTCAAATTAATTTGAACATTACAGATAAATTCATTGTTTTAATAAGATGAGAGATAGAAATTAAAGGCTATATATAGCTGTAGGAACCCTAGTCGATGGTCAAAAGGCGGTAAAAGCACTGTCGCACGTTTGGAATTTTATCACACTTTTATGACTCAAAAACAGACAATGGAAAAATGGATCAAGGAACATTTCTTCAAATCCCAGCCCTTCTTCCTGCAGACTCTTTGCTGACACTCATCCAGCCCAAAGAACAGACATTCCACAGAGATAACAGGGATGTAACCTGACACTCTACACCAGAGACATCTTTTTCACCATGAAGATTAAAAAGGAAGAAATAAAAATAAAACCTATGCACCATCCAATGCTTTAAAGGCAGAACTGTGATTTAAACAAATTTCAGACATGGGACCTCGATTTTAACCATTTTTCTGCAGGAAAGAGACTCATCGTGTGCCTCCATCTGACATATTTAATCACTAATATAATCACATTTCAAGGGAAATGTTTATAACTTCATATTCCATGATCATTGATCAAAGTGTATTTGTCCTCTTTTGTCACACTTAAAGCTAGAAATAATTCAAATCAGTCATTTAAGGGATAATCAATTAAAAGTCATTTTTAAGGGTTCATACAATCTGCACACACCCATCCTCCATTTTAGACCTAACATGGTAACACCCTATCTAGTTTTATGACTCTTTGTTTGAAAGGCACATGTGGAACAGCCCCACTATCTTGTCTTCTTTACAGGAAAGTTGAGACTCCCGCTTCTTCCTACCAACCAATCAGGTCTCACTCACTTCTGTACTGCAGATGTGTTTTAACCAATCAGATAACCTCCTGACATGTTTATAAAAGGCCTCGCTCCCTCTTATCAGCTCTCAGTTCCAATACTCTCACTCTCTTACTTCTCTTAGCCAGTTCCAGCGCTCTTCGCTCTGTTCCAGTTCCAGCTCTAGCTCTTGCTCAAGCTCTTACTCTCTCTGTCTAGTCCTCCTCTTTGCATCTGACTTAAACAGTCAGATGTTTTTCAGTTTAGTGATGCAGAATTTTTGAGAAATTGATTGAACTTCTCTCCAGTCAGGAAGTGGCTACCAGCCACTTCCACAATGACTAACTTTAAGTTTTATCTCCATTTTTGAAATTAACCAAGCAGTTTTTTATTTTTGGAGCCAGTCAATTTTTATAGCCTCCCATGAGTAACCTTTAACTAACTTTAGCATCTTTGATTTGAGAACTTGTCGGTTAAACTACCCATCGATGTCCAGGGGTGGTGTTGTGTAGGAGAACCAGAACCCCAACCAGGCCGACAGTATTCCGTGGGCCCATACAGTGAATGAGCGGAAAACGTCCTCGGAAAATGCAGGAAAAGCTTTTTCCCCACACACTGCTGGTTACGCAGAAGGAGCTGTCATCATCACGCCTATTCGAAGGAGGGTAAAACTGCACGCACACACAATTCTGGCAGAAAGGTGGTTCATAACTTAACAAATTCTCTTAATTGAAAATTCTAGATTCATAGTCCATAATTTTCATTTTGGTAAAGTTTTATTAATTTCATTACTTTAACTTTCCATTTTCCTTCCTCCTCCTCCTCCTCCTCCTCCTCCTCCTCCTCCTCCTCTTCAGAGTGTTAGAAAATCCCTATAAATCCCAAATTCACACGAACATCTAAAACACTCAGAATGTGTAGATACCATACATCCGTGTTAAAATGTACATTTTGTGTGATATCAATGAGTCAAAATAACTGTGAATAATTGTGAAACTGCCTAATTTATCATCATGTTAATAAGCCTGTAAAATAAACATGTACATATTGTAAACGCAACGTTTTTATTGACATTTAAACTTTTATTAAACCTCTATTCTGACGTCAAGAACCCACTACAAAACCTTGAACTGTAACAATTAATTGAAATAAAGTGATCTAGGACACTTAAAACTCAATTCTGGATGGCACCTCTGGCAACGAACTTATTCAAATTAATAATTAATATTTTTGACTATTAATCACCCTTTGTTCCCCTACATAGTTTATTCAAAGTTAATTAACATTTGGCTAACATTGTACACAGACGCATAGCTTACTTGGTTATACAGCATGTACAGGAAAAAACCTGGGCATTTTCTTCGTAGAGCCGTCAAATTCAGCTCTGTTCCGTCTCCAAACACAGCGTTTGTGTTCATACACTGTGTGAAACGCATGACTTGAATTTCCAAAGAGAACAAAGTTGCTTGACCATTTATTTCTTCATCTGCCATGGCAACTGCACACGATTGGCTATTTTTCTGCACTGCCTGGATGACCTGAAAAGCGCACAAGCAGACATAGATTATTCATTCCTGTGCAGAAATTCACTTGTGAATGAATGTCAGTTGGTGGTAATTGTAGTTTATATAATTCATATTGCATGAAGGCAAACACTAGTGGGTTAAACCGACATTTATAACTGAGTTTGTAAAAAATATATATTTACATTTTCATTCAAAAATGTAGAAAACTAAATAAACTAATAATATTGTTGTTTAATAAACTTTCCCTAATTTAATGTGGCTGCTCCATCAGTTCCTGTAACTTTGCTCTTATCAAAACGTCATCCAGCAGGCCTGCTTCCCTGGGATGTGTACCCCTTATTAGTGCATGGAGTGACATTTGCACATATCTTAATATCCCTCAACCTTTAGTGAATCTGCCCTTGAATGTATAAATTTAACATGTTGTGTTATTATCACCACAAAGTGGAAGGGGCATATAGGTTTGAGCTCTCTCCGTCCGTCCTCCGTCCGTCCGAGTTTGGACAGCTTTTCTCAGAAACTGTTTAAGATAGGATAATCAAAATCGGTGTGTGGCTTCAGGGTATCAATACCTTTATGGAGTTCAAAACTCACATATGTCTGCCAACAGGTGGCGCTATAACCGAGGTCAACGCGTTTTGGCCTATAACTCCCACACCGTATGTCGCACATTCAAAAATCTCATTTACACTCTTTTTTGTGAAAAAATACTCTGAATTAAGAGCATTGTTTTAGTTTTAATAAATATACTTCTGTGTAAAATCTGGACAGTGAAGGAGTGGATTGGTAAGTAGAATCTTAAGCACGGTTGTCGTTTGGTCCTAGTTGCATATAGCGGACTTATTTCCTGGTCTACTTCAGATGCTACGTGGAAAGGACATGAGTGCTCATGTCTTTCTTCCTCTGAGTCTCTGCCTTTATTTTACAGATTTAATAAATAATTTTTGTTATTGTAGCCGCCACACCTGGGACCGGTGTCACGGTCTGAGTTCATATCGGTCTGAGATCAGTTATCAGCATGCGCACTACCGGAAAATGAATTTATGCTACTTCCGCTTAGCTTTTTTCTATTTCCACCGTTATTTGACAAGTACTGATTGGCTCCTTTTCTTGTACAAAAATGTACAACTGCTCAAAACACGAGGCAGGAGAGGTTCCAATGCCACAAAGAAATGATAGACAAGTTAATCTTCTTCATGGTGAAGTGCACGCCATCATCAGACACCAACAAGAAGGAGCACAGCAACCTCAGGTACCAATCCAAGCACCATGTCTGGGATACATAATTTATTTTCCAAAAAAACATGATTGTAATATACCTTGCAGTAAAAAACAGTTAACCTAATGTAACTTTATTTTTTTAAATCAGTATAACCCAGTATGGCTACATCTCAGGACGTAGCAGTCACGTACTGAGATTTTAAAAGGAACTCAGTACGATGTGAACTCAGACCGTGACACCGGTAACAGATATACATAATTAAAAGTAAACATAGTGACTAAGACAATGGTTATATTAACGCAAGAATAACGATTGCATATTAAATTAGGATTAAATACAAGTGCTAATATGCATGCAAAATATTAATTAATTTGCAAGAATAGGTGGTTAAAGGAGGTGCACAAAGGGCCACTGGTGTCTAATCCCAGCTCACATTGAGCACAAGGCTGTGGTGCACTATGAACATGATGCAAATCTGTTGCACTTCATGTTTCAGTCCTACTGACAATTTAGAGACGTTAATACATGCTTTTGGATTGTGGGATGAAGCTGGATGAGGAGAAGCTCACTCCAGACAAAAAGATATTGAATAGAATAGAATAGAATAGAATAGCCTTTTATTGTCATTACATAACATGTAATGAGATAGAGCTCCCCATAAAAATACAAACATAAGAATAAACAATGTATATACAATATAAATAGATTTTAAAAAAGTTCACATGCACTCATCAGTATTAACATAATACTGTGCCAGCGTATTGCATAGAACTATGCTATGTTAGCTGTCCCCGAGTAGATTATAGTTATGCTTTCTCTTTTTTTCTTTATTCAGTATTTGTTGCTTGATGGAAAGAGAAACTGTGCGTATATGACACAAGACCGATAGATAGCCCTGCAGGAATCCAGAGAATGTCTGCTTGACTCCAGCCACCATGGCTTCATCCTCCCACTGTGGATAAAAGCCCTGAAGTTATGTTCCTCATCCTCCATCTCCAAATGTGTCATTTGGAGATGGAGGATATGTGGCTATGTGGCTAAGCTGGATATATTTTTAAAACGTCACCTTTTTCTATCATCACCACTTTTTCTATTTCTACTCTCCACCTATGATATCTGACAACACATGAACAACTCAAAGTTTTATAAAGGACTGTGTATTTAGTTATGCAAAGAGTTTTATTTCTCTAACATGGAGCTTAGAAGATCAGAAACCAGCTTGTTTTGAATTTTTATTCTCCAAAATACTCTTACCCTAAACACATCCTGCTCTGTGCTTTACAATGCATATGCTTATGTTTGACTGTCATTAGACTAAACTAAAATAAATCCCAACAGCAACTATTAGTCTGTGCACATTGGGATATTGTTTCACGAAGCAATTTTGCAAACTTTACTATATTCCTTTACTTTATGGTTTGCATATATCCATTGTGTTACACCAATTGAGTAATATCTTTAGAAAAACAAAAATAAGGACCAACCTAAAATGATAATTTAGGGGCTCATCCAATAAAGTAATAGAGTTATCATTGTCTCTTTGCCACAAATATATCATACTATTGTTTCTATTGTATTTGTGTCTCGTATATAATACATTAATTTAATCATATAATAAGTCAAATCATCCGCTTACACTCAAGTTTTTAACAAGTTATTTGTTCTTGACAAATGTCAGGTCTGATCAGAATCAGAATCCAAGTAGTGATAATATTATGAGCCTTCTTTTTACAAGGTATTGGAAAAACAAAAACATGTGGTGCTGCCTATCCCTAATCATTACTGTTAGATATCAAGTGCTGCTTTATTAGTGATAAAAGATGCAACAATGGAAGCAGCCTCTTTATAGTTGTGACTTAAATTTTTTTTTAGGGTGACAAAAAAAAAAAAAAAAACTTGATTTCTAGCTTTCACTGCTATACATACAACTCACAATTTGATGGGTTGTTAAAATGATACAGTCATGGTTTGTCTTTTTCCTTCGAGCAAAAAAATGAAGCTGACAGTTACATTTGGCATTGGGAAACTGGTGAAAGGGTAACCCATGTTTGAGCCCTCTGTATGGAGTTTTTCTTTCATGTAAAAGATCTTCTCTTCCTCTTTCATACTGATGACATTAATATTGAGGGTATCACAGAATTGCTCAAAGCAGTTCGTGACAAATGGTTTCAAAGGACCAAAGGACTTACTTTGGTTAACAGACCTTTAGCAAAGGCTTCTGACTCCATGCTTTGAAAACCCTTTGTTCTCATTGTCCTGATGTGTGCAGCAGCAGGCATATTACTCACTTCAAGGACATTTTTGCACCTGAAAAGGCTGTAAGCACATTTAATTCATCATTGTAGAGAAGCTGAACCCTTTTGAGTTAAACCAATGCCAGTGCTCAGAGAAATCTCTGCAGATTTGAGGTACAGGACAGGCCTACAGCATTTGCTGGGTTCTCATTATACACAGTATGTATACTTCACTCCTATGCAATGCTAAATGTGCCGTCTTTGATTGCATGAATGAGTTTTTGACCTTGTGTGGGGCACTTCATTGATATAAACATGGAGGAGGATTGTTGATTGTTTATGGATGAGTTCATTTGATAAAGTGTCACCTTTTGGAGCATCAAGGATACTTTAGGTAAATCTTAGTCAAGATTAATGGGAAATGGAGATTAGATGAAAGGGCTGTTATCACAGTATTCCAGCATGTCATACATCTCTTAGCCAATTTTCAAGTTAAAAAAACAACCCTATATTAGATTTAGTTAAGACATAAAAAAGGTGCTCTAGAGATAATATATATATAAATATAAAGGATCTTTGGCAGGTCCCATGTTAAAGCAACAACAAAGCCTTGAACCCTCAGTGAGCTTATTGCACTTTTTGACATACAGCCAGAGCTGTCCCTACCATTAAGCAAAAACAGTCTGGTAAAAATCCCCAAAGAAGGGTGACGATAATGGAAGTACATAATATAATCCACGAAGAAGAGTGACTTTAACGTTGGTGTCAGTGCTCCATCCTTTCACGGGCCTGATCCTGTCCATCACTCTTTGCGGATTTTTACCAGACTGCTGTCGTGTTGTGTTGTGGGGTTTGGATATGTTTGCGCTTTCATTTTGTGTTACATCGTGGCGTTCGTTATTCTGTGTTGTGTTGTGAGCTTTTACAGCCACAGTAGCTACTGTACCTACTTGTTAACAACCCCCATCCTTCGAAAAACACTGTCAACGTCACTATGATGTTGAATCAGCATCTATGGCCAGCCAACCTCAGGTGATCTGTGAGGCAGGTGTGTTCAATTAACCGACGCAGCACCATATTTTAACATGCAGAAGCGGACATTTCTCGCCGGAGCAAAGAAGAGGAAGACAAAAAAATTGAAGACACAAACAAACAAGCTAAGTCAATTGTAGCAACTTTCATGCAGCAGCACGATTCACTCAAATGCTTCAATTTTATTAGCCTGGAATCTCCTTGTATTATTCAATGTTTAATACAGGCGATTAGTCTTGAAGTGCTTACAAGGCTTTTGAGCTCTGGTCAGCTGAGCGGGGCGGGACAAACACGCGCAGAGTAACCAATCAAATGATGAGCGGACCTAATGACAATAGCAAGACAAGCGTAGATCTTTTTCCTTAAATAGAACCAACAGAATGGTGTGTAGTACGTTACATACTTACGGTTTTAAAGCCTCTTATTGTTGTGGTTTGAATGATATATCCACTTCTCTTAAAACAGAGCAGAGCGCAGCTCCGAACGGTTTCTCGGTGGTGGGTGCCATGTTGGTTTTGACAGTGTTTGGCACAGGGGATAGTCAACGAGCCAAGGAAGTGAGCAGAAAACGGCTGCATTACTCACTTTCTTACAAAAAGTAAGGTAGTGGGTGTGGCTTATCACCAGGCTACCATTTTATTACATTAGTTTGACAACATGTAGCAAGTGCTAGCTAACTAACTAGCTACAGCTATAATGTATTGAATATTTATCATTGTTGTTAAAGAACACATCTGTGCTTAATATTTCACTGTAGTGTCTGTAAATGTTGCCCCCTTGGAATGACCACTCCTGATCATTGGTTTGGCAGCCTTCTTTATTTTTCTTCCGTTGGAGTTCACAATACAAGAGTAGCACCGTCTGTTGAACACATTTTTTTCTACCCTTCTTCTTCGCTTCTTTTACCTACAATGACATACTTCCCCTTAACGGCCAGTCAGAAAATAAACAATATTTCGTTATTAAAAATCAAAATAGCATCGGAATGACCTTAGTGACATTTAAATTATAAGAGTAATGGAAATGTAATAAGTAATCAATAAAATAAAATAGAAATATGTATTCTTATATATTCAGGTTGCAACATAAACCTGCTCAATACTGTGAATGTCAGAAAATGAACAATATGAAAATATTTACAATCATACCAAACTAAAGCAGGATTAGCAAATATCAGTTTCTACCACATTAGAGTTATTTGAATTATTTTACAGTAGTTGTGATTGAAGTATGAAATTAAATCAATATTTTTTTTAGAAGGAGCCATACTTAAATATTTTGGTGGGGTGAAGTAGAGAACATGAAAGCTCTGGTTTTAAATTAGTTTACTGTGTTGTCTCCTTATTCATGGACATTTGTATTTGATGGAATTCCTTATGCAAATAAATTATTATTGGCTTATTAAAAATGATCATTATTTACTAAATGTAAAATCAGACTTCAACCTTTTGTTGTATTTATTTCTCTTCTATTAGAGTGGCTTTACATACGTTGTAGTTTACCCTCAAGGTTCAACTGGTTCATCAGAGTTAATGTCATTTAAAATGTTTGACACTGAGGAGCATACAGACTATAGAGGAGCAGGTCGTAAATTAATTTGGTTTATAACAGAATACGGTATCTGCTTTGGTGTTCGTTAACCTTAATTGGCAGTGTGGGGCCCCAAAAGGTATTCTGCATAAGGCTCCAAGATGTCTGGGCCCCCCTGCATACAGTATTATACCAATCTTTTACAGAAAGTTGAGTCACAAATCACAAAGCCTGAGATTAATTGAACAGACAGAGTCAACAGTATTGCTTCCTTTTTAATAAATCAGTCGTACAATGACAGGCCGATAATAAAAATAAATCTTATCAACAGGAATTACAAGTCAATAAGGAAGACAAGGCAGTCACTTTTCACAGCTGTGCACTGGAGTTAACAAAGATCCTTGTCCAACCAACAGGGCCGAGGGCCAACCACCTGCATTCTCATTTGTAGCTCGTGGAGTCATAAATACACAATTAACATTAGCAAATGACCAGTTTTCAGTTTTATATCTGTTATAAATTTCCTATGTTTTGTTTGGGATTACGGTGTTTTTATGTTCAGGCACCTAAGCGGGCAGCTATTGTTTTCACCGTTGTGTTCAGGCCGCGAAGGGGTCCTGACCACTGAATGTGTGGTTGACAGTATTTCCCACTACACCCCGCGAGGGTTCGGCCGGCCGATGTGTCGTCTGCTTTAAATGTGATGCGTTCATGAAAGAAGTAAGTTTGGTTCACTGTAAGCATGTTTAAGCAGTTGTTTAGTGTTGTGAATCTCACGGATAGCGCACCGTTTAGTTGTTTAATGTATGTTTCTGTTACCAGCGCTAATGCTAAGCTAATCGGTCGTGTCACTTCCGGTCGGCCCGTTTTTTTCATTTATATCTGTTTTTCTGTCTTATTATTTACAGAATACCATCACAAAGCATCATTAATCTTGTATATCAGTGTACTGATGGACAATTCAGCACTATTTCCATACTGTGGCATATAAAAGGCTAAGACTGAACTCTGTATCCTCGTTTCTCTCTCTAACCGGAGCAACTGGGTGGATGAGGTGTTCCAGCAATCTTTATTACACACTGTCACACACACAGGAGAAGCAACAATCTCCAATATTGGTCCTTCGAGCCGGATACTTCACCCACTACAGCGCTATGGATACACAGAGAACAGCAGCATCTGAAAATGGACATCTTGGAGGAGGAAGATTACGACAGATTTCAACACACCTACAAGGCTACCAGTTCAGCTTACCACCAGCCCTAATGCCTTATACTGCCTCGAGCCACAACGTCAGCTACAGCGCCAGCGCACAACCGCTGCAGTCACCCCACCAGCAGACAGAGTCTCCTGTGAAAGATGACCAACTCCACACTGCGCTCGGGCGTAACTCCTGTCCTCCTGTGGTCGGGGCAGTCGATGGGGTAAGACAATGGGACACAACATCTAATGCTAATCTCCAGCCTGGTCTGCTAACTGTCTGTGTAGGCCCCCAATCTCCAACGCCGTCTCAACAGAGCTGCCAAAGTCAGAACCTAACAGAGAGCATCTTCAGCGTCGACGGCAGTGGCCCTCCGACACCTTATGGCCCAGCTTATCCCGAGCTTAGATCCCCGATTCAGAGCCAAGGTAATCTGCCTGTAGCATCACCGCTACGAACAACATTCCAGTCACAGGCAACTCTGACCTATGCACCAAGCAGAAGGGGGGAGAGCTACATGCTAACGCAGTCTCTTCCAGCAACATTAACATCATCAATGCCGGCTGGATTTCCAAGGCCTCTGCTCCTCACAACAACAAGCACGAGCCCTCCACAGACGAGTCTCCAAGCAACACCGGTCGTCAGCCACGCGAGTCCACCCATGTCCGCAGCACCTGTGTACCAGCTAATCTACTCGCCAAACCAGCCTCCAACATCATGTGTGAGTACTGCACACAGCAATATACCTGCAGTCATACAGATTCAATACCAGCCTGTACCGGCGACACTCACATATCCAACATATCAGCCTCCTCCAGCCGTGCTGCCATCGACACCACAGCCTCCTCCAGCCGTGCTGCCACCAACTTACCTGCCTCAGGCGGCTCAGTATGCTACCCACCAATCACCAGCTGTGGCTGTGCATCAGCCCCTGTCCATCACTTCTGCACAACCAGCCCATCATCCACCAGTGTATCAACTGAGCTACCCACCACAGTTACTGCATCAGCCTCAGTCACCTCTACAGACTCAGCCAGTCTATCAGTTGATGTCTCAGCCGCCTGCTCCAGCAATTCATCAGCCTGCACAAGTCTTACAGGAGCAGTATACTGTTCAGCCTCAGTATACATTATCTCCACAGCATCCAAGGCAGCCAGTTCCAGTACCTGAACTCCCTAAACTGGTCCACGATAGCGAGAGAGAGAGTTTGCTGATCTCAAGATGGCATTGGAGTATCTACTTAATCCGCACACTGAACTCTCTGAGCACTACAAATATCGGGTGCTCATGGAACACTTGGTGCTGGACGAGGCTAAGTTAATAGCTCAGGCCTGCAGGCACTATGCACAGCCCTACACTGCTGCTATGCAGGCCCTTCAACGCCAATACGGACAGCCACATCAACTCGCCCAAAGTGAGATTGCAGCAATATTAAATTCCCCTGACGTCAAATCTGGAGACTCTAAAACCTTCCAAAGCTTCGCCCTTCGTGTTGACCTGCTCGTCGGGATGCTGACATCGCTAGAGGGGGCCAATGGGATGGAGGTGATGTCTACTGGGCACGTCGATCGGCTTCTAAGTAAGCTCCCTAAACATTTGAGGATGGGTTCGTGGAGCACCTACAAGTCCAAAGCCGGTTAAACACCAATCGTCTCAACCCATACGATCTACGGGACCTTGCGGATTGGCTCAAAGTAAAGGCTGAAGCTCAACGGCTGTCGGCGAAGATGGCGCAGCGATATCAAACTGATGGAGTGCAACCAACTAAAGCAGATAAGCCAGCGACCCCCTTCAGGTCTCGCAACCAGCCCATTGCAGTCTATCATGGTTCAGATAAGCCTAAACCTGACCACCGCCAGTCTGCAGAGGACAGCCGACCAGGGACTAAGCAGCAGAAGTGGAAGAGGATGTGTCTATACTGCAAGAGTACCGAGCATTACCTCTCACAGTGTCCAGACATCGTCCAGCGCTCGCCGGAGGAGATCGAAAGGTGGATCATTGATGGCAAGCGATGTCGCCACTGTGGTCGAACTAACCACAAACAAGATGCCTGCACCTTAAAGAAAGCATGCAGCCAGTGCCAAGAGATTCACCTCAGAGTATTTCACACCATCGCCAATCAAAGTCCCCACGTCTACCTCATTACACCAAAGGATCGCACTTCATTCTCCAACTCCGTCAAAGGTGGGAAGGTGTATCTCAAGGTAGCACCAATCATCATCAGCAATGGGAGTAAGTCGATCCAGACCTATGCAATCTTGGACGATGGAGCCGAACGCACTATTATATTGCCGGGAGCTGTCAAACACTTGGGACTTAAAGGTGAGACTGAGTCACTAGCCCTCCGGACAATACGCCAGGACGTAACCTGCCTCACGGGGTCTTCGGTGGACTTTCATGTGGCCCCCCTGACCCGGCCCACAGAACGACATCTGATTAAGGGTGCCTTCACTTCTAACCGGCTCGCTCTGTCGGAGCAGACTTATCCCATTTCTACACTTCAGAGACGCTATCGACACCTGAGAGACATCCAACTGCAGGGGTTCAGCAGAGCACAGCCACTACTGCTACTGGGGTCAGACTGCACCCACCTGATCACCTCCAGAGAGCCCGTCAGGTTTGGCCCCAGAGGTGGGCCTGCGGCAGTTCACACAGCTCTCGGTTGGGTTCTTCAGGGTCCCGATGGTCTTGGGTCTCAAACCTCCTCATGTTACTTCACCACTCTCAAGCCAGTGGCAGATGAACTTTATCAACATGTCGAACGTCTATGGCAGCTTGATGTTCTACCATTTCGGAGTGAGCGGTTAGCAGTGCAGTCCCGTCTGGATCATGAGGCCGTGAACATCCTAGAGGAAAAAACTCAAAGAGTAAAGGTTGGTGACATTTTCCGATATGCTACACCTCTGCTACGTGTTAAGGATGCCCCACCACTAAAGGCCACTGTGGACGCAGTCATTCCCATGCTCCGTAGCACCGAACGACGACTGATGAAGCACCCAGCTAGGGCTAAAGTGCATGAAGCCGAGATTAAGAAGCTGATCAATGGAGGATGCGTCATTAAACTTTCAGCAGAGGAGGTGTACAGTTCCAAAGAGTCATGGTTCATTCCCATCACCTTATCCATCACAACGAAAAGGATCGTTTGGTGTTTGACTGTTCCTTCGCCTACAAAGGTCTCTCACTCAATGACCAGCTCCTCCCGGGTCCAACCCTCGGACCATCGCTCATAGGCGTCCTCCTACGATTTCGGCAGTATGCAGTGGCAGTCAGTGGAGACATTCGTGCGATGTTCCACCAGGTTCGTCTTCTTCCAGAAGAGCAGCCTCTGATGAGGTTCATCTGGAGGAACTTGCAACAAGAAAAAGAGCCGGAGGTCTACCAATGGCAGGTCTTGCCATTTGGCACAACAAGTAGTCCCTGCTGTGCGACATTCGAGCTTCAGAAACATGTCAAGGACCAAGTAGAAGGAAACAAGGACATCATGCAGTCTCTGGAGAAGTCCTTCTACGTAGACAACTGTCTGCAGAGCTTACCCTCTCCCGAAGCAGCTAAACTCCTTGTTGATAAATTGAGGCGGTGTCTGGCCTCAGGGGGGTTCGAAATCAGGCAGTGGGCAAGCAATGTTCCAACTGTCGTCTCTCATCTACCATCCACAGCCCGATCAGATAGCGCAGAACTTTGGCTAGCCGAGAAGCAGACTGACCCTCAGGAGCCAGCTCTAGGGTTGCGGTGGCACTGTCCAAATGATCAACTTGGCTACCGGTCCAAGACCATGGAAAACGAGACCCTCACTATGCGGCACATATACAAAGTCCTCGCCCGTCAGTATGATCCGCTTGGAGTCATTATACCATACACGACGAGGGCCAAGGTCCTCATTCAGAGACTGTGGGCAAAAAGGAGAGGCTGGGATGACCCAAACCTTCCACCTGATATAGTTGAGGCCTGGTCTAGCTGGGAACGGGAACTTCCTGAGCTTGCAAACATCACCTTACCACGAACCTATGCACCACCAGAGTTCGCCACTGAGACCAAAGAATACACTCTACACGTCTTCTGCGATGCATCCGAACAGGCATATGGCTCGGTTGCTTATCTCACTACAAAGGTTGATGAAGCAGTTCACGTCTCATTTGTGATGGCAAGGTCCAGGGTGGCCTCGAAACGTCAACAGTCAATGCCACGCCTAGAGCTCTGTGCAGCCTTGACCGGAGCCCAGCTGTCCGCCCTCATCCATCAAGAGCTCACCCTTACCATAACCCAGACCTTTCTATGGACAGATTCAACTACTGTTTTGACCTGGATGACATCCGAGTCATGCAGGTTCAAAGTCTTTGTGGGTACAAGGGTCTCTGAGATTCAAGAGCTGACGGCTATGCACACCTGGCGGTACGTTGATACGGCAAACAACCCGGCCGATGATCTCACACGCGGCAAGACTTTGGCTGAGCTGGCGACATCAAATAGATGGATTCAAGGACCCAAGTTTCTGCGCGATTCCCCTGACAGCTGGCCATCGCTTCCTTCCTCTACAGGATTAGAAGACGGTTCCGAGCTAAAGCACAATATCTTCTGTGGACTGACACACACAGACCCAAAACTTCAACTACCAGACGTCACAAAATTCAGCAGTTGGACCGATGTGGTCAAAGCCACTCAAGAGGCAGTAATGGATCCCTCCTCACAGCAGCCTGAACCTTGGGATGCTGAGACCCTTCTGCTCCAGGCCAGCCAAGCGGACTGCTTTCCGGAAGAGATGAAGTGTCTCAGGGCAGCGAAACCAGTATCACCAAGCAGTAAGCTCAGTATGCTTTCACCTGAGATGGATCATACGACAGGCCTCATCCGTGTGGGTGGACGCTTCCGACAGATGGACGACTCCTGCTCTGCTGAAATCCATCCAGTCGTCCTTGATCCTCATCATGCAGTGACAAAGCTTCTCATCCGGGATTTCGACGAACGCCTACTCCATCCAGGGTCTGACAGGGTCTTCGCCGAGATCAGACGTCAGTACTGGATCCTGCGGGGGAGGCAGGCCATCAAGCACCATCAGAGATTTTGCACTGAATGTAGGAAGTGGAGAGGGAAGCCAGTCGTGCCGAAGATGGCCGACCTACCTCCTGCTCGCCTGCGTGTCCTTAAACCTCCATTCTTCTCTACTGGGGTGGATTGTTTTGGGCCGTACATCGTTAAGGTTGGACGGCACAACGAGTAACGTTGGGGAGTCATCTTCAAGTGCCTCACGACACGTTGTGTCCATCTCGATCTACTGGCAAGCCTCGATGCAGACTCCTTCCTCTTAGCCCTCAGGAGGTTTATCGCTCGTCGGGGAACACCTGCAGAGATTCTCTCCGATCAAGGGACAAACTTCCGGGGTGCAGAGAGAGAGCTGAGTGAAGCCTTTGAAGCCATGGAGCCACGACTCCAAGAAAGTCTTGCAAAGCACCGGATAAAGTTCAAGTTCAATCCACCAGCCTCACCTCATTTTGGTGGCGCATGGGAGCAGGAGATACGGTCTGTCAAGCAGGCGTTGCAAGTGGTCATCGGCACACAGCCCCTCCAGGAGGAGGTCCTACTGACGTTCCTGATCGAAGTGGAAGGCATCCTTAATGCAAAACCATTGGGATATGTTTCTTCAGATGTGGCAGACCTAGATCCCGTGACGCCAAGTATGTTGCTAATGGGGCGGCGAGATGCCTCTCTACCACAAGTCACCTATGCCGCGGACACACTCACAAGGAGGCGTTGGCGCCACTGCCAAGTGATGGTGGATCACTTCTGGGCAAGGTTTCTTCGTAGCTACCTTCCGACTCTCCAAGTACGCCAGAAGTGGCACCAACCTGCAGACAATATTGCCCAGGACACTGTGGTGATGGTGGTTGATCCTCAGCTACCACGAGCTTGCTGGCCTGTCGGGAGAGTAGTGAAGCTGAATGCAGGTACCGATGGATGTATCCGTTCTGTCGAGGTCCAGGTTGGGGCTAAGACTTACCTGCGACCAGTTGCATGTCTGGTCCAGCTTCCAGCCATTCTGGATGACTGTACTGGAAATTTAGGTGTTCTTACATAATAGCCATGCTATTCTGGGGGCAGCTGTTATAAATTTCCTATGTTTTGTTTGGGATTAGCGGGCAGCTATTGTTTTCACCGTTGTGTTCAGGCCGCGAAGGGGTCCTGACCACTGAATGTGTGGTTGACAGTATTTCCCACTACACCCTGCGAGGGTTCGGCCGGCCGATGTGTCGTCTGCTTTAAATGTGATGCGTTCATGAAAGAAGTAAGTTTGGTTCACTGTAAGCATGTTTAAGCAGTTGTTTAGTGTTGTGAATCTCACGGATAGCGCACCGTTTAGTTGTTTAATGTATGTTTCTGTTACCAGCGCTAATGCTAAGCTAATCGGTCGTGTCACTTCCGGTCGGCCCGTTTTTCATTTATATCTGTTTTTCTGTCTTATTATTTACAGAATACCATCACAAAGCATCATTAATCTTGTATATCAGTGTACTGATGGACAATTCAGCACTATTTCCATACTGTGGCATATAAAAGGCTAAGACTGAACTCTGTATCCTCGTTTCTCTCTCTAACCGGAGCAACTGGGTGGATGAGGTGTTCCAGCAATCTTTATTACACACTGTCACACACACAGGAGAAGCAACAATCTCCAATAATATCATTGTTATATCTGATGCAATTTAGTTATTATGATGGGTCGATCTGTCAGAGGTGTTTATTCATTTTGTTTTATTTGTTGTAAAGTATTATGAGAGGAGAGAACATTCCATTTGTTCATATATATTCCTAGATTCCTGGAATTGACTTTTTTTTTTTTCTTTTTAGAATTTGGCATTTGTTTCAAACCATTAGCCTTCATCAGTTATTAGACACACCATGATGTTTCAAAACCTGCCAGCTGCAATGATTGTCTGAAGTCTGCTGGATGTCAATCAGCTCAAGTTGTAGAGATGCATCATTTGGTGATGGCACTTGCTCCTTGACCTAAGGAATGCTACAATCCTCAAACCTGGTTGGGATGTTTTTTTTTGTGATTTGATGGCCTCAATGTGGGGAAGTGAAGCATCTTTCCTGGGCTAAAATCTGCAGTGAAAACTGGACGTTCTCTTTGAAAGGCATGAAGTCTCTCCACAAGCTGAGTTGCTGTTTTTTTTCTGCCTTTCAGCTCCAAGTTAAGTTGGTTCAAATGATAGAAGACATCGCTCAAAAAGCAAATAGTCTCATTCTCCATCAGACACAGACACCCACCTGCTGTTTAGCTAAGTCATCTATTACCGTGAATGAGTTAATCTTTAATTTCAGCTAACACATCGATCAACAACTCACGGAAAAGGTGGTGCTGTATGCTGAATATGCAGTAAATAATGTTTATATCTTCCATGATGGAGTCCATAGTCTCTTTTAACTCACCACTGAGCTTTACACACAGGTGTATCAGCCAGTATAATGACTTCACCCACGAGTCCCTGCTCACTATCGATGTTGCACCGTAAATAACCAACATGTTGATGCGCTCCAACCTCAAATTGTTCTGCTAAAATAAAATAATATATTTTGCTAAATCAAAATCTCACCAGTGGTCCGTCCCTCCATGGGAATTAGTCCAAGCAGTTCTTCACAAAAATGCTTTCTATTAAATGATCTTATGTAGAGGCAGAGCTGTGTGATGTCACTGTTGTTGGTTGTTTCGTCCTCCGCATCTCTTTGAAGTCTAAGAGGCTTAAAGGGCCATTACAAGATGTGTGAAGAGCCGAACCTGGCCCACAGACCGCCAATTGAAGAGCCCTGACCTAAAGTGTGCTTGTTAATTAATTTATTTATAGCCTTCATGTAGTATTCTCTACTTTTTATACATTTCATGAAAATGATTAGTAATTACTCTGTGTCCGTCATCTGGATTTATTTTTATAGATAATGACTGTGTTTTATTATGAGTAAAGGTCAACAACAGAACAGAGGAAAAAAGATGTGTTCAAATTAATCGTGTCAACTAAAAAGTATATCAAATTAGATTGATCAGTACAAACATCAACTGGTTTAACTGCTTTTATGAATGAATATTAACAGGAAACATCGCATGATTATTAAAATGTATTTTAAGACTTATTAAATGCAGATATAGGGCCTATGCTACAAATCTGGAAGTTGGTGTCCTGGATTAATCGCTGTTACCAAGCTTCAACTACCCAAACATTCCCTGTCAGAGAGTAGCTGTAGTATGACGGTCGATAACAACACACCGATTTAAGCCAAGTGTTTTCAGCCTCAGTACGTGCACATTCACATATAAGGGGTGGAGATTGCGGCGTCTGACCAATCAATGGAGAACCTGGCAGAGCGACCATCTTCACAATGGAGGAACAGCTTATGATTTTAAACAAATATAATGAATTTAAATTCATGATCACAGCAAAGAGCAACAATGTTAGTGCAGCACACCAGGAGGCGGAGCTTTTATACTCACTCAGATCTGATCCACTTCATCACTTGGTCCCGACCAGGTTAGGTGTTGCTTTAAGTTTAAAATTATGAATAATTAAAATGAATAATTCAGACCAAAAACCACACTGTTGGTACAGAAAAGGCAGGTAAGAAAGAAACCAGGCAGGAAGCTGCTGACATTGTTAATGCGTAAAAGCGTGAGATTATTTATAATATTAATCCATTGGATGATAAACGGACAGGGCTCAGTGTCATTTTATTACAGTACACACATTTTTCTATTCAAGTAGACCTATTTATCACACACACTGGGATGAGAGCACATTGTTTCACAGTCTATGGTAAGTTCCTGCTGATGCGGTCTTTCCTAAATTATGTCATTGGTAAATGAAAGGATTGCATCGATGTCTAAATATTCTCTCTCCTGTCAGCTGTCAGATCAGATCCACACAGTAACGTGTTCACACATCACCTTTTATTGGACCGCTCGTTTTGTAAGACATCTGTCAGGAGGCGGGATTTTAGCACTCACTCAGATCCTAGCCAGAGCAAAACCTGGTCCTTACCAGGCTAGTTGTTCAGCATAAGTTACCATGGTGATTTTGCTCTGTAAGACGAGTTTCGTAGTCCAGCACACACTGATTCAATCCTGAAAGTTAGCGTGATAAGAGGTAATCTCGCTTTGTAACATAGGCCCTAGTTTATTCATGATCATACAATACAAAATCAGTGATCCAAGTTCATACGTGACAATCTATCCATTTTCGGACCCACTTTCTTTCAGGGTCTGCTAGTATGTATCTCTGGCACTAGGCAGGGGTACATCCTGGACAGGAAGCCAGTCCATCACAGGGCAACACACAAAAACACTCACACTCACTCCTACGGGTCATTTAGATGCTTCAACCTGACATGTCAGGTTTTTGAATTGTGGGAGGAATCGGGAGTACCCAGAGAAAACACGTGTATATATATATATATATATATATATATATATATATATATTATTCTTTTGTGATTAAAGTAATTCTTACAGTCCAGAGCTAATTGTTTTATGAGACAATATCAAAACGTTCAAGACGTGGTTTTACGTTAGACAATTTGTGTTAATGTTTTACGTATGTTATTTTTTTCAATTTTAAGGTTTTACTAGGATGGTGTCTCATGTGCTCAATTTATGCACGATTGCATTAACATTACACTAGATTCAAGATTCAAGATTCAAGATTCAAGATATTTATTGTCATATGCACAGTAAAACCAGACAGTTGCACCACACAATGAAAATCTTATTTTGCGAGTCCTCCCTTTCACAGTAAAAAAAAAAAAAAAAAAGCAAACAAAATGAAGAGGTAGATTAAAAGAACCCAACTGTTCCCAATTAAAGATAACTAATAATACTAAATACTAAGAATACTAAAATACTAGACTATAATAATACTAATAATAAAATATAAAATATAAAATATACAAAATATACAAAATATAAAGTTTAATTATAGAAATAATCATATGCAGAATCACATGGCTTGATAATCACTGTATATTGTTTTTAAGTAAAAGCACAGCTTATAGCTCAGATCTAGTGAAAGTAGACCTCAAGGAATACAGTTATTACTATATATATATCATAAATCTAATATTAATGACATCAGTAAAATATACAAAAATGTACATTTTCTTACAGTTGTGACTAGGCGTACTGATATTAACCTATTAAGTATACAATGCCATATACAAATACATTTAAAGCACTAAAACTTACCTTGGCGAGCACTAACAATAAATGCTACAAAAATCCTTCTACATTTTTTGTTCCAAAGAATTATCAAACCAGTATTGTTTAAGTTATAAGCAAGTAGTATGGATCATAATGTGCTAACTAAAGACACAAAAAAGTGGTTGACAAAAGGCAATATTTAGTAATGTCAAAAAAAGTACAAATTAAGTTATGTAGGATCAACACAAAACAATATCAAACAAATACAAAGGGATGTAAACATGATGAAACTTAAGACATCTGTTTTGTGTCTTTTTTTAATTTCAATTCAACTTTATTTATAAAAAGCCAACTAAAAGAAAAAATCACATCATAGTGCTCAAAACAAAATCAAAAATTAAGAAAAAACAACAATTCCACATAAACAAGCATCAGCTACAGCAGAGAAAAAACTCCCTTAAAATAGAAGCTTGTATTGTCATTGTACACATGTACAACATTAAGGTGCTCTCCAAGAATGACATAAAGCACACACTTAATAAAATACTGAAAAAGGAAAGACGTATAAATATATAATTCTAAAAATCAGAGAGGTCAGAGAGGATGGCTCTGATGGTGGCCCAGGAGAGCTCCTCCTGGATGTGAACACCCAGGAACCTGAAGGACAATACTTTCTCCACCAGGTCACCATTGATGATGAGAGGAGCGTAGTCTACCGGGTTCCTCCTGAAGGTGATGGTGTTGTGTGTTTCTTTTGGATATGTGTAG
Source organism: Gouania willdenowi (assembly GCF_900634775.1). Lineage (NCBI taxonomy): Eukaryota > Metazoa > Chordata > Actinopteri > Blenniiformes > Gobiesocidae > Gouania > Gouania willdenowi. The sequence goes on from NC_041046.1 coordinate 946,435, forward strand.
GAACATTTTTTCGGAACAGTAAGATGCTACAGTGAAGATATTTGACCATTTTCGATCATACTTTAGGTGAAAGAATGGGGGGAACTGGTGCAGGTGCAGCTGTTGATGCAGGTTGGGAAGGAAAAGAAGTGACTGGGATAGGTTCAGTAAGGGTAGGTAGGCATTGGGCATGTCTGCACATCTTGAGGTGTACTTCCAAATGACCCACATCTCTGCACTGTAAAGTGCAACATCAAATCAACATATATGTATAACAAAGAGAAGCAAAATAAAATGATTACTACAGACAAAGAATAGAACAAGGACAAAAATAACTTGTATAACTAATGTGAGCATTTTTATTTAATCAGCATTGATATCAGATGTGCATTTACACAATGGGCTGTCTGCGTGCATGTGAATCTTACCTTTAAATGCTATTGCATTTTTCACGTTGTGCAGCAGCTCACCTCAGGTTTGACGTCTTTTTTGAAAATTGAAACATGCATCTGAAAAAAATAAATAAATAAAACATCAAGCATCAGTGAGTGAATTAGGTTCATTTGGAAAAAGTTGCTTTAATTCTACAACAATAATTCTTCAGTTATTTCATTTCAAAACCAGATATTTTCCGGTATAGATATAGAATCAACTGTACTTTTAAAAAAAGACAAAACAAACAAAACAATATGTTGCCATTGGTAGTTTGATTATCTTAAACTTAAAACAAATCAGAAATACATCGGGTTTTTTTTTTTTGGAACTTGGTTTTTACGTTTTCCTGTTTCTGGTTTTAAATGAATAAAACAGAAAAACAATACATTTTTTAAATTTGGTTTTGAAACCAAATAGCCAAACAACAAAGGGTACACGAATAATGCGTGTATCATTTCTTCATTCATTTTTCATTATGTAACAACAACATGAAAAAAAAACAGTAATTATTTGATATTTGTTTCCAAAACAAAAATTAAAAAACGGAAAATGCCTTGTTTATCAAATTCAAGCTCTTTTTATTCAGTACAGAAAATGAAAAACGAACACCTTTATCAATTTTTTTCATCACCGATTTGCAAAAGTACGTGACCCGGAAGTGAAGCGTTACACATTCAGAGATATCTTTAGCTTTGCAACAAAACAGTGATGATGCATGGTGTGCTTCAAGTGTGGCATGACAGGTGCAGTCACTGTAAGAGTGACACCCACAATGTTGCCACGTGTAGGCGTAAACCTAAACAAGATGGAGCGAGGAAAATTGCAGATGAGAGCGGCAACGGATCGTAAGCAGCAGCAGCAGATTACGCTTTCAGGATTAAAGATGGAGACATCGGAGTTCAGCAGGAACCAACACGCAGCATCTAGGAGAAGGGATTGATGGTCGACACCGGAGCTACTTCCCGCATTGTTACTGATGTAGCCATGTTCAAGAGCTTTGACAACACATTCAAGCTGGAGTCAAACTGTATGGAGCTGGCCGACGGCACCCTGTGCAGGGGCGTCGCTCAGTGTAGGGTGAATGCAGAGGTGTCCCTGGTTGACAGCAGTGAACAGAGGCGCAGAGCAATGCTGAAAGACGCTTTATTCATACCATCATACTCCCAAGACATCTTCTCAATGAAGTCAGCCACTGTATCTGGAGCAACGGTCAACTTTAAACAAGGACAAGACACGTTGACACATAAAGATGGTACCAGGTTCTACATTCATTTGTATGGCAAATTACATTATTTGCACACTGAGGTTGAGTAAAATGATAAGTGCAGTGACCCATCACAACATGCAAACATGGCATGAAATATTAGGCCATTGTATTTATGAAGATGTGCTGATATTGCAAAATGTGGTTGATGGTATGCAAATTAAGGGCAAAATAAGGCCTGATCAAAAGTTTGAGGTGTGTATTCAGGGGAAGTTTACACAAACCAGAAGTAGAGATCCTGACACAAGAGCAAATGCTCCTTTAGACATGGTCCACACAGACCTAGCAGGTCCTGTAGCTACTGAGTCAATTGATAGATACAAATATGTGCAGTCATTCACGGATGATTATTCAAATGCATTTTTTTAAATTTTTTCTTAAGACAAAGAGTGATGCGGTGCAGGCAACAGAAAAAATCCTGACCAATACAGCTCCTTATGGGAAAGTAAAGTGCAAAAGGCCTGATAATGGCAAGGAATTTATGTGCAAGGATTTTCAAGCCTTGTTAAATAAAAGTGGAATTAAGCACGAGACATCAGCCCTGTGATCACCTCATCAAAATGGCACTGAGGAGAAGGGCTGGCGTACTCTTTTTTGAGATGGGCAGGTGTATGTTATTTGAAAGTCAACTCTTCAAATGCCTATGGAATTATGCTGTCCAAACAGCAGCTATAGTACGGAACAGATGCTTTAACAAGCGAACAGGAAAAATGCCTTACCAAATGCTGACAGACAGAAAGCTAAATTTGTCTTAAATGCAGAAATTTGGATCTAAAGGTTATGCATATGAACAGGAAAAGGGAAAGCACGATTCCAGATGTGAACAAAGGTTTTTCATCAGTTATTATAATAACAGTCCAGCCTAAATGGTTTTTTACCCCGAGAATGAAATGGTTAAAAAACACAGCCTTGTAAAATTTGTGAACAAGACAAATGTGGGTAAAAAAACACAGACAGTTGAGACAGAACCAAATGGTAACTATTACAGAGAGAGACAGCTTAGAGCTGACAGAGACACACAGGAGGTTTATGAAAGATAGGAAGAGAGATAAGAACTGATCACCGGTAAATAAAGCCCATTCAAACTCTGGAAAACAATAACCAGGAATAAATATTTGCTCCCTGGTAAAGATAGTAGCTCTAACAACCGTTACAATGATAAACTTTATTTTTTTTTAGTATCACCCGTCTGGTGAAGCCAACTCCGTTTGCTGATCTCCATGTGTGTTGAATAAGTCCATGTGTCCGTGTTAATGTCCGCACGTTTATGCCTCCGTCCATCCACTCTTTTCAATAGATCCATGTCTTTTAAGGCTCTTATTATTATTATGTTAAATCTAGTCTAGGCGGCCATGTTGGATTATGTCGTCACCAAACGCGTCATCGCCGCAAGTTGCACATGCGCAAAATGACTGGAATTATTTTAAAGCGGCTGCAAGTGTTGTTAATTGTTTACAAGAAAGAGGAAAACTCTTTATATATAAACAATCGGGCCAAAACTGGAACAGAGTTTTACATGATTGTTTGAGTGAAGATACAAAACCCAGCAGATCATTGTGTACATGCTAAAGAGACAAAACATGGAAGGGTGATAATGATCATTTGGATTGATGATCTAATAATTGCAGCAAGCAATGAAAAGGTCATGAAGGATGCAAAAAAAATGCTTTTTGAAAAATGTAAGATGAAAGATTTGGGTGAACGCAATCCTTTTTTTAGATATTGATTTTACTCACTCTGTTGGATGTGTAAAAATGTCTCAGGAAGCTTACGTCAAAAATATATTAGAGAGGTAGAGAAACTCCCTGTGATCAAAAGCTGTGCTAAACAGAAAATGCTGTAAAGTTGTGTGATGTTAAAAGGTACAGAGAGGCTGTAGGCAGCCTTATATATTGAACAACGTGTACACGCCCAGACATAAGTTTTGTGGTACGCAAGCTTTCACAATACTTTTGTGAACCATCAGAGGAACATTGGGTAACTGCGAAGCATGTACTAAGATACCTGAAATGTACTACAAACAAGAAGTTGTGTTTCATGCGAAATGACAATGAGGTTTTAGACCTAGTAGCCTATAGTGATGCTGACTGGGCAGCAGACAGCTCAGACAGGCGCAACACCACAGGCTACTGTGTAAGCCGAAGTAGAAACAGTTCTTTAGTTTCTTGGAAAACAAAGAAATAGACTACAGTAGCACTCTCAACATGTGAAGCAGAATATATGGCTCTTGCTTCTACAATGCAGGAGAGTATATTTCTAGAGCAGCTATTAAAAGATATACATGACTACAAATACAACCAAACAGTGGTGTATGAAGACAATCTGGGAAAGATTGCTTTAGCCAAAAATCCTGTAAGCAGACAGAGGTGCAAACATGTGGACATGAAATACCATTTTGTAAAGTCCATTATAAATGAAGGAAGAATGTTCCTGGTGTATCGCACTACTGAATATATGTTGGCAGATGTCATGACTCATGACTAAATCTGTCATTAAACTGAAACTAAAAAGTTTGCAGGTCTTATGTTTGGTGTCTAAAGAGTGAAAGACACACCTGCATTACATTTTATTGCAGGAAAATATTTGCTTGACATTCAGCAAACCGAGTACAAATGGGGGTGTTAAGAGACACTCATTTATTGTGTGTACTCAGTTTGTTTGGGATGCAGTGTGTTGTGTTTACCACTGTGAGACGGAGTGTTTCTTTTTTCTTATAGATTTCTTCTCCTCCTTCTTTTACCGGAAGATGTGTGTTGAATAATAAATATCCCTTAACGGTTAAAGAACACTTATTGCCTTCGTCAGATCTTTCCTCAAGTTCAACGCTGGTGAGGCTGCGGACCTCAACAGGAACAATTGTGAAGCTGGCGGTATTTTGAAGCAGTAAGCACGGTATGCAGTATAGTGCCAATCTCACTCATTGCCTATGGACGCCTTTAATGTCTTATCCTTATTGCATTGCTATAAAACAGGGATGAATGACATCTTGGCCTTATTTCATAGAATTGCATTCGAAGGCCTTCTTTCAACCTGATCTTAGTGGTACATCATTATTTTTTATATATATATACCCACCATTGCTTGGTCTCATTTAATACTTTTTGGACTTCAGTCCTTCACTTCTCTCTGCTCCGTGTCTGACGCTTTCAAAACAAAGTGGATTCCGGCACATGTGATGAAATTAAAGTAATGACATTAGCTTTCAGAATCTGTAAAAAATTCTAAGATAGAGCAATTATTGACGGAAAGTTAAAGGTGCAGTTCGTAACTCTTATAAAAGTGACTTTTTGTCACATTTGCTACGTCACTATGTAAGGAGAGCCTTACATTAAACAAGTAGTTTGTTTAAAAAAACCAGGCTCATTGAGTCCCACCTGTTGCTCTTGATGTCTTTGGCAGATTGCTAGAATACAACGCTACCGAGCAAAAATAACCAATCAGAGCCAGGATTGTGTTTGATGGACTGTCTGAAAGCTGTTGCTCACAGCCCCCGCCCCTTTCCTTCATGGTCAAAACACAACAATGTTCATAGCAAGGTAGTGCATGCAACGCCGTCTTTTTTACAATGTATGGTCCGGAGGAGTAGAAGATAGAACTTTTCTGCTTGAAAGGTAATTACTGCTGCTTGATTTACATTATGTTTGATTTGTAATTGTTACACTAGAACTCTGTAGTGCATGTGTTGTTTGTTTCTGTGCAGCAGCCTCCGTGTGGACTTCTGTGAGTGACACTGTGTTGTTACGCTGCTGCTGATAGATTGGTGTGTGCACATTGAGAGAGAGAAGCGGAAATTTCCATTAACTTTTAAAAATCTTCCGCTTGCCCCAGACAGAACATATAAAGTGGAGATGCCCAGGTAATGGTCACTACATTTACGTAATAGGCCCAATTTGTGTTGTATGTGCTCAAGTCCCACCCCTAACTTCCTCTCCTTCTGTCTTTCCATGATTAAGACGATCTTGCTCAACGTGCCATGAATGCATAGTACATTTATTTTTGCTTGTATGAGTCTAAGTAAAATCCATCAGAGGCTTATGATGGCAAAAGGTTTATGAATTTCACGGTGTTTTAGAGAGCAGAGATGTTGAAATGTTGCTTCTTTTACTGAAGGGATATTTTAAAGTGCATTCAAAACTGAAAACTGGCCACGGAACGGAATCTGATTTCCCATGACAAAAGGGATGCTGGATGCACCTTGAAAGGAATCACAAAAGCTGTTTGACAGAAAACACATTTATATGGAAAACATGTCACACACAGATTCTACCAACATGTCTGTGCTGTGTTTCTACTTGAGCATTTATGTGTTATTTATACCCTCCAGTGATGTGTGCATGAGTGTTAGAGTGAAAGCAAGTGCATGTGTGCGACCGTTTACATCTCGGTTCATTTGGTGCCAGTGTGGTTTTGTATATTATTATACTCCTATCAAGCAGAAATTGCCTGGACAGCCATTTGGTGGGCATATTTTATCCATTTGTATTTTAGATATAGAGTGCCATAACTGCTGATGCCTAGGGAGGGACGGCAGCAGAATCAGTTGGCTAGAAATGACTTCTGCCAAAATCTGCCACGACAGTGCTCATAGATAGCATTAATGAAATTACAAGCTGATTGATTCACTTGTCTCTGTACATCCAGCTTGCACCAAGAAAGTAACTCAGAGCCCTTGACTGTGCTTGTTCATACATGAATTCATATATACCACCACAACCACCACAGCCTCTTACTTCTTTTCCACCACTGGTACACAACTCCAACCCCCATTTCCTTGTCCAACCCACCCCTTTGATTTTTTTTTTTTTTTTTTCTTGGTTTTTCTTTTTGTATACGCATGTTACGCATTTTGCTCAAGTAAGATAAATAGGGAGATGTCTGAAGCAGTTCAAACATGATTACGCGTTTGTACCAAGAATAGAGATTTTTTTAAGTTTATTGCAAAGCTTTTGCAGGATTTTTACATGCCATTTACTTGTTTAAAAAAATGCCATGCCTTGCCATTTGTTGTGGTTTTGTGAATGAAAAAAAACAATATGAACATATTTGAATGCATGCAGTCATCTATTAAGGTACAGTTTAATCAGGTGCTCAGTTCAAATCTTTATTTCACTTATAGATGATGGACTTAATTTTTTTATAGCACTTTATTGCATTTTGGTTCCAATGACTTGCTTAAGGACATTTGTCATTGCCAAGCATCCAGACTCAGTGACTGGGAGAACCTCTTAATGGCCAAGCTTACCTACAAGGTTAACACTAAAAAGGGATAGTTTTAGTTTTATGTCATTAAATTACTTGTAAAATTATCACCTTAAGGATTGATGTAAAATAGGGTCACCACCGTACAGAATTCCACATTCCTCAGCTAATATTAAAGCCACTTCAATAAAGTTTACTTCAATACACAGCAAAAGAAAATCACAGAGCTAAACATTTAGCAATAAAACCCATGATATATCAAGTAGGAACACGTCCAAACATTATCCCTGGATGCATTAATGTTGTTGACTGTTAGTTTTAATAAAATGTGAACCAGTTTTTATGCCTTTTTAAATTATAAAAATAAATGCTAAAGAGCCATTTTTACTGTGTTTTGTTTGACACTATAATACATTTCTTAATGAATGTTGGGATGTTTATCATTTTTTTTTTACACATAGGCTGTGTTCAAAATGGCATACTAACGTATTACTCATACTAAGTTTGACATTAAAATTAGTATGTAGTGCGTTCACTAGGGATGTAACGATTCACTCAACACCCGATACGATTTGATTCACGATACTGGGTTCACGATACGATTCTCTCACGATTTATTTTACAAAATGAGACTGTAGACAAATGAAAAAAACTAGAAAATACTGTACTATTTTCCTTTATCTTTCATTGTCAAAAGAATCCCTTGATAAACTATTCAAAACAATGCAATTTAACTAAAAATACATTCTGAATGAAATACATATACAAATGAAGAAGAAGCCTATTAATTTATATTCTGGCTTCACAGTAAACAATGCAAAACTGCATATTAGTTCTTTTTATTTTTAAAAGTGCAACTGAAAATGTTTTTTGTGCCTCAACATTTGGACTTAAAAAAAAAGTCCAAATGTATTTACATCAGATATTTGTTTGGACCAGCAGAGGGCGCTGGTAACCCAGTGGTCGGTTGGCATGCAGCTATTCTAGCAGTAAAGAAGAGATGCTATGCGCTAGCAGACAGAGCTAATAAAAAAAATGTGACCTTTACAGATATTCAAGTAATATGACATATATTATTTCAGTGCTAAAGGGGTAAGGAATTATTAATGAACATGTTTAAGAGTAGTAGACAATTCCGCTCGCCTCCTACGTTTCTGGACAAATAAATCATCTTCGACATGACGAGTGCTGTTGTTTGTATCAGGCATTTTCTTCATTACAGAAAAATGCATGGCTGGATAGATAACTGGGAATGCGCACTGCAGTTTTGATGCGTGCAATGCACTGCAGTACCAGTAACTTTCAAGTGGGGTTGCCAGGTTGGGGGCCCTAAGCCGCTGCTTAGACTGCATATAGGTTGGGCCAGCCATGCCTGGTGCCGACGCTCACGTCACGTTTGAGTGACATAGTTCAAACAAGAGAAGGCTAAATAGATAGCGCCCTCTGCTGTTTAAAAAAGTATTGATTTGAACCGTGATACCTATGAATCAATTTTTAACTGCCTTACGATTAATCGTTACATCCCTAGCGTTCACATTATATAGTATGAAAATAATGAGTATGCAAGAAATACCAAGACACAAGTATGCATGGTGGGCACACTTGTCATACTGAAACGCCCCATGATGCATTGTGAGCGATCACAGCCATGATGGCAAGTTTTGCCTGTCCAAGCCAACATCAACATCCCCTTTTCAAAACAAAAGCATCTCTTCTTGTCTTGCCTTAGCTTTTAACACTTTAGAAAATAGGGCTCTTGTTTTGAAGTTAACCGGAAATTTTGTCAGTAGCATGATGGCGGGCAATATATAATCTCTGAAATGTTGGAATGAAATGTGTATATGTGAGTTTTATGGATCAAATGACCACATGTTGATATTCTACTTGGTCACCTCCTTGCTAAAATTATTTCAGAACTTTCAAAGGTAAAGAATCAACAGAGATTTTTAACTTCAATGTGCATCTGTTTTTTGTAGGTTGGAAATGCATCTTGGGAAACATGGAAGTATACTTCTGTGGGAACGGTCATCATCCTAATCATACTTCTGATAGTAGACAGTATATACTCATTGCGTTTGTAGTTTCCAACATAGCCATACAGTATCCCTATCCACTCAACCCACCTTTCATTGACCCGTTATAAAAGGCTACTAGTGCCCTTATAGTGATATTTCCTCTCTTAAGACTGACTCTTTCAACGTGGTAGTCTGCTGAAACTTTAACCTAGCTCTAACACACAATTTAAATAAAACATTAAACAATGCCTGCAAAATTGTCTGTGAGGCAGTGGAACATAAAAGATTAATACAGCCTCTATAGACCAGACCAAGAAATGTATCTGGTCTGGAGAGTTAATGTCGCTCCTTCCGCCACCCAGACGACAGTCATAGGTGGCAATCGTGCCTGAGATGATAGCACAAGGAATGAGAATGACAAGGGAGGAATCTCTGTTTTTTGTGATGTCATGGTCACAGAAAAGAGTTAAACAGTGTGAAAGGAAAATACAGTGGCAGAATAAAATCCAGCCAAGTGAAAGAGGAGAATAAAGAGACAATGGGACTGTGAAGGAGAGATAATATTTTTGGATACCAATAAGTGACCCCTCAGAAGGGAAGAACATCAGGCATTTTGGAGCGAGTCAAAGGAGAGAGCTCCATGTGTGAAACAACAATTGACTTTTGATGAAGCAATCTTTAAAATAGAAGAAACATTCTCACCTAAATGGTAATTAACATAATCTGTGCTACATTGCTGTTAGTGACATCCAAATATGTAAACATCGCTATGCAGCGGCCAGTGGGGAGATGTGCAATGGAATCATAGTGAACAGCCCTACCTTTTCCAGCTCATTAGCCATTCCCTTCTCTGTCCCATGCCATTTGGTAGAAGCATTAATCTATGATTCTACTAGGTTTACTAGGTGTCCTCTCCCTATTTACCAGTATTTTGTGAAGATTACAGCACTCAACCATGTAAATGTATGCTTTCCCATTAACCGTGTACCCCCTCGCCTTGCCTCCTGTGCCTAGCACAGGCCCCCAAACCGTGTGCGGTACCTTTTATAAACTTTTCTGATATACAGCAGATTAAACCGTGTATTTCCGGAATAGTCCAAAGAGATGAGAGTCGGCACTGAATGCAAGATTAGCAGTGTTGCCCAGCAAGTCCTGCTTGTTCATGTTTTGATGAGTAAATAAAAGTGATTGTTGGTCTATGACCAATCATTCTCACTGGCACATTTCTGTGGAGGCTGTTCTTTTATTATGATTTTTCTTACATTTTGGTTACAGTTATTTAGATAAATCCTGCCCAATCAGATCATTTCTAAACCAGTCTGCAAAAAACAAACTAACAAAAAAAAAAAAAAAAACATGAAGGAAATGTTTTTCTGTTCGGTCTAGGAGCTATACTTTCTAAGCTTCAGAAACTTCAGATTCACAATAGTTCATCATAACAAAAGTTCAACAAGGTACAGAAGACATTCTTCAGAGATTGTTGTCCACATTGACATAAGAGCATCCCGAATGATAAAGTACTGTTCCACCAAATCCCAGGTGTGCTAAGACACACTTATATTCATGTCCAAGAAAACAGCTTGATAATTGAAAAACCATGTTATTCTGCTAGAAGTAGTCCTCAGAAGTAGTGTCCATATGGTCATGAAAAGGTTAGAATGGTGGACAACCGTCAGGTAACTAAGGTAGTTCCTTACACATCAGTCCTAACATTACTAGCCTAGTTAATATTGAGCTTTTATCCCAGCTCTGAATGTCCTGTTTGTGTTAAAGATTAAATCTCATCACGAAAGACAATGTTTTCATCCTTGGGTTATAGCAGAAACACCTGATTTTATCTTTCGCTTATTTACCTAAAATTATGTTGTATTATTCTGTTTTTGCTGTTGTCAGAAATGTGTTTTTTCCATACCATGGTTATTAAATTTACCATTTCCATTTCATCAATTAAGAATGCTTTTTTAATGCTCACTACAGTGGCAGGTTTTTTTGCATTCATTTATGTCAGTGAGCGATGAGGTCTTTGATCGGAGGTCCAAATGCAGAGAAAAGAGGAGGCATGTATTACCTGAAATCAAAAACAAACATTGGATTGTAACAAGTGTGTGAAACTACTGTAAGGTACTTGAAACAAGGACACGAGGAGTAAATCCAGGTACACAAGGAATACTCAAATCAAAGACATTCCACCAGCCAATACTTTAAACAGTGAGGGAAGGCAATCAGGGAGATGGGTTTTATCTGTGAGAGACAGGAAACATAAAGAACAGAGGTGCAAACTAAACTCGGATAATAGTGATGTCTCAGTCGCTAACGAACTGGCTCTGAGAGCCGGCTCTTTGACGTGAACAATACAGTATGTGTGTTATCGCCCTCTGCGCTGAGCAAAGGGAGGAGGGGGCAGAGTTGTTTATGTCACGCAGCACTCAGCTGCAGTCAGAGCAGAGGAGACGCCTTTGTAGAGCATTAGGTTAGAAACTAAACCAAAATTAAGAAAACTAAACAAAAAAATAACCCCCCCCCAAAAAAAAAAAAAAAAAAAAAAACAATTACAAAAAAAAAAAATATTATTATAAAAAAAACAAAAAAAAAAACTTAAAAACTAACAGACATTTTATAGCAATTCCACTACACATAACAGTCATTTAATTACATTCTAATATTTAATAATGCAGGACAAAATTGAATTATTTTTTTTTATGTGGGTCTAAAGCAGCGATAGACAACTGGCGGCCCAGGGGCCACATGTAGCACTTGGTCTAAGTTTATGCGGCCCCCAAAGTATATGTACAAAATGACAGAAAAATACACAAAACAAGAGCGAGAATACATAAAAAAAAATACATTACAGGAAAATACAGTAAAAAACAAAAAAAAATACTCCAAAAACATACAAAACTACTACAAAAATTAACAAAACGACAACAGTATTACACAAAATTACTGCAAAAAATATTAAAAAATTACAGAGAATTACAACAAAAGGACACAAAAAGACAAGGAAAACACAAAAAATGACACGACAACAGAAATGCACAAAAATTACTCCAAGAAAATACAAAATGGCAGCACAAATACACAATGCGACTGCAAAAAACATATTTTAAAGGAAAAATACACAAAAGGACTACATAAATGCATAAAATGCCTCACAACGAGTATAACAACAACAAGCATACAGAGAACGACAGAAAAATACACAAAATTGCTATAAAAAACGTTTTGTTCTTTAATGTATTAATGCTCAGATTGTTCATTATTCTAAATGCTGACATTAATGTTGATCATGTGGCCCTCCGATCAAACAAACACATTTTTATGGCCCCGCTGGGACAAAAGTTGCCAACCTCTGGTCTAAAGCATCAAAGTCATGAAGTATTTAGATGACAAACAGTACGGTCTTTTACCTGCTTTCTGTGAAGTGTCTTGCGATAACGCGTGTTATGAATTGGCGCTATACAAATAAAGATTGATGAGTGAAGTTATTTTGAGACGTAATGGCCTCTTTCAATGGCAAAATAAAGAAAATAAAAAAGAATCAACAGAAGAAAGTTCATTTGTAGTTCTAAACATAATTAAGGTGTTTTTCTTTTTCTAACTTTTCATCTCTCCCATGCGATTATTCTTCTCCTGCAGCGTCCATTGCAATTACATGCAAATAGACAATTAATCAAATAGGCAATGATGTCATTTCCCCTGTGCTAAAGGCAGCAAAACTAACACCTACGTTAAAAAACACTAACCATAAACGAACACACACACACACACACACACACACACACACACACACACACACACACACACACACACACACACACACACACACACACACACACACACACACACACACACACAATAAGCATCTCTGCACTAAGAAATGCTAAATGCTAAATAAATGGTTTTATTTGTACAAATTTATGTGTCTTTTATCAGATTGTACCCTAACTGCCGCTGCAGCCAAAGAAGTCTCACTCTGAACTGAGTTTATAACTTGAGAGCCCTGGAGGTGCCATACGTAAGAAGAGTAACCCATTAACTGTTCTGGAGAGAAACAAAAAAACCCAAAATGAAACAGAAACTAAAACAAAAGAAAATCTCATTTGCAAGAAAGCCTCATAGGGAATTGAGCTAATGACTATCAGAATAAAAAGACAAACCATAAACAGGTTTTGCCATTAGAATGCCTGTCCTTAACATAACAATTAAACACAAACAGACACAGCTCCCATGGCGTGACACCAGATACTAAGAACACACTGTGCCACATTTGGCTGCTTTGCTTTGTACATTAAAGACGAGTTGAATAATTGTAATGTGACCAGGACCCAACACAACAGTTTTGGATCCATAATAAATGTATACATATGACTGAAAAATGATAAAAATAGCTACTTCCCTAAAATAGTGAAGCAAAGACAAAATGTCAAAGAACTTTGGTATAAACAACCTTTTTTTGCTCCTAAGGGGAGGTAACACACAGGATAACAGAAGCTATTTGCACTGTCATACTGAACAGAAGTCACTGAAAATCTAAACTACTTTGTAACTTCTCAAAGCTTAGTCTGGCAGACTTCATCTCTTGTGGGATATCTGACATTTTTAAAGAGGGGATATACAGAAGAGGGAACGCACTCTGCCCAAAGCTTATTCCATTCATCTAAACATTAAAGGTTTAGGTGTATTCAGAATTTAGAGATTCAGTGGTGTATTGAAGGTGCTTTCATTTATTCCTTTTTTCCATGTAAAGGGTTTGCCCTGCATATCAATGTCTAGCATCAGTTGCCACAATGTCTGGGAACACTTTTTCATCACGGCATGGATGGTTTTGTTCCTTTTTCAACCAGCTCTCCATTGATGCTAAAGTCTAGTAATGGGTTCCAAAAAAGTTGAAATTAAAGCTAGGGTAGGCGATTTTCTCCAGATACACTTTGAAAGTTTTTGATTGAAATTGTCTTTATGTCCTGACAGATATTAAGATCTTATGTGCTCTGAAAAAGGAATGAAGAAAATCCGTCAACTGTAGCAGCTGTAAACCTGTAATAACTTTGACCAATGAAAAAAAACAAACCATTTTTTTTTAACCAATCACGTCTCCCTGTCTCCCTGCTCGTTCTCGACCTCTCGCATGCACGAGCGTCACCGCTGACAGAGTTAAAACAGATATAGCATATATAATGATAAAGTTTAGTGTTTACTTACTGCTGAATGAGACATGAGACATAACGTTCCTACACATTACCAGGGATGAGCTGAGCTCCTCTTCTGCAGCAGCTGTGCATGTGAGGAGCACAGAGGGGATGGGCGAGGGGGGTAAAAGCGGAGCCATCGAGGAGGCTACATTCAAAATCGTGGTAGCTTTTGAAAATCGTCTACCCTACCGTTAATGAATCATAATAAGATGACGTCAGAACTCCTTGGTTCATAATTTCACTGATGGAGCGTTTGATACTTATGTTAAAAAGCTCAAGTCTGCTGACAATGTAGGGCTGTAATGCAGCTGCTGTACACAAACTACCAACCCCCGCCCAGGCACACTTTTTCCACTATATTTATAATGTGGCATTAAAATTATTAATACAAACACTGGTGTATGAAGTAGGAAAAAAAAAAAAAATTTAAAGGTCCCATATCATGCTATTTTTCACCCATCTCCATTTGTTCTAAGAACCCCAAAAACATAGTTTTTAAGTTTTATTTTCCCAAACTCGCCTGTTTTCCAGAGATTTAGCCTCTGAAAAGTTACTTTCTGAGCAACTCTACACAAACAGGCTGATTTGCGGCCTACTTATGTATATTCATGAGTGGGCGTGTCTATAGACAAGACACTGACTTCCTCCTCCTCGTACGGTAATGTAGGGCCAGAGGACGGCCAGCCCTTCTCCCACCCACTTCGAGCGTGGGGGCTGGCCGTTCACTGTTACATACATAGACTGTAGAAAATACAGTGAATTTAGGTGAAGTGCTCACCTTCAAGGGCGTGTCTGTTTACATGTCAATCACGGCAGAGACATTCCTGGAGGCGTGGCTTCTCCAGCTCAGTGCCGTGTCAAATTCGTGGGAATGCGTCATCAAATTGGAGCGAGGTGTTTGGACTCGCCCTGCAGTAAGAAAGGAGCATATCACCCTCTAACTAACGATTGAGGGAATCAATAAGAAAAACACTTTGGGCATGTGCATGAAACCCAAATAGCACTTTTATGATGTTTAAAGCACAAAAAAGTTGATTTAACGTAACATGGGCCCTTTAAAGTTGAACTAAACCCCAAACCCACTTTTTTCTGCTGAATACATATGTATTTGGGTATTAAGTAGTGCTGTTTATTAATCCTGTTCCACTCTTCACATTTTAGTAAAAGTAATTTAATTTTGTTACTGGCCTCTAAGGGTTGAATGCCGGCTATTACAATTGAATTTTGCTCTTGGCTGAAACAGATTCTTTAAATTCCCTGCGTCATCAACTTTCACTGTTTGCCACGCCCCTCCTATAAAAGCTGAGAGGAGGGAGGAAGGTTTCCTCCAATCACAGCCCTCAGTGAGCATTGATTGACATCCTAAATGAGGAAGTCCACTGTTTTCCATGTGAAACAGCCCTCTGTAGCGGTGATAATTTTGACTCTGTGCTTCTATAAAGAGCAGATTCTGCACAAATCAGAGGGTTCAACAAGCTGTGTGTGTATTTACAGACACATCTATGCTGTGTGTATTCCCGTTTGTCTCTGTGTGTGTGTGGACATGTGTGTACGTCTTATTGCTATATTTCAGTTTCAGTTTATTTGTTTGTTTCAGTCTAACAAAAAATATTCAAACATAAATCACAATTTCAAAATATATAACAAGACTGAAACAGGCAGAAGCAAAAATGTTAATAGTCCAGAACTCTGTGGTGCATGTGTTGTTCATGTGCGCACAGCAGCCTCCTTGTGGCTGCTGTATGTGACACTGTGTTGTTGCTGCTGCTGAGTTGTGTGCATATTGAGAGAAAGAAGCGCTGCAGTAATATGCTTTTAACAGAGCAACAGAGTTATATTACTGTGATGTTGCTGTCGAGCTAATGTTAGCTTGTTAGCTCCTCTGAGGGAGGGACTTTGGAAAGTTTGGAGGCAGGGCAAGACAGCAGTGGGGAGGGAGGTGGAGAGAGTAATCTAAGAGTTGCGGACTGCACCTTTAAGATTACATTCTCTCTTCGCTCTTAATTATCATGGGATTACTGAAATGTTAGAAAATAAACTAGTATGAGTTTTTGGACTTGGACTTGGACTTGATCTTATATAGCGCTTTATCACCACACTGAAGCAGTCTCAAAGCGCTTTACATATCAGCTCATTCACCCAATAACTCTCACATTCACACACCAGTGGGACAGGACTGCCATACAAGGCGCTAGTCGACCATTGGGAGAAACTTAGGGTTCAGTGTCTTGCCCAAGGACATTCGGACACATAGTCAGGTACTGGGATCGAACCCCCAACCTCTCGATCAGAAGACGACCCTCTACCACCTGAGCCACGGTAGCCCATGTTGTTTTTAAACAACATTCATTTTTATTTCTTTATAAACAGTATTCCACAAATCAACTCCTAATCCAGGCAGACATTTTCAATTAACTTCTAATTTTGCTTTTGGTAAAATCAACTTAAATTGATATCTTAGGCTGTATTTGCTGGTCTGTAGTGAGAAGCATTTTTGAACGCCTTCTGGAAGAGTATTTATTTTTGCTTTGAACATTATCTGTGTTATTTCATAATAATCAATATCTTTAAATTTCATAAGTTTTGATTTAACAAATAATGGATGTGTGTGGTCACAATATCCTGCTTTGTTTATCAATGGTACAGCCATTTTTTGCAATAAAACACTCATTTATAATGGTTTTAAAGGTGGTTCTCCAGAGTTCTAAACAATTTGTCATATACGGCAGTATCAAAGTACAATAAATTAAGGAATTGTAATTAAGTATATCTTTTGTTTTATATAACACACCAAGTGTTTTTGAGATTTTTGTTTTTATATAATTTATGTGTTGCCTCCAAGATAATTTATAGTCTATTATGACTCCCATGTACTTGGTATCAGAGACATGCTCAATTTTATCTCCATTTATTTAAAGATTTATTTTTTAAAATATATATATATTTATATATATAGATCCACGCACCAATTATTTGAACATCTGAATCAACGCAATTATGAGCGCATATATGTCCCCTCAGTGTAAAATTCTTGTATTTCGTATCCATGAAAGTAAAGTTTGTCAATCACCAACCCCACCGCCTCCGTCCTCTGCCTGATACGAGCCCCCCTTGACACAAACACACGCGTGCGTCCGCACACACCGCACCGATCGGTTGCGGTAATAAGTATGGAGTGTATGCTTATGTGTGTGTGTGTGTGGCAGCTAATGATGGCTGACTTAAAATGTTCAGACGTAAGTGTCTGTTACTCAGAGGACGCCTGACCACCTGCAGTAGATCAGCGTGGTTGTATCTCAGCTGTGAACTCGCTATGTGTGCGTGTGTGTGTGTGTACAGACATCATTGTGTCTGCGCACAGCACTTGGCAACCAGAGTGGGCGTGTCTTACTGCTACAGCAGTAACGCCAATAATCAAGGCATTTTTGGAATTTCCTTCCTAGTGGCAGGTCAGCAGAAAGCAGGGTTTTAGTTACTCTTTAATCACTTAAAAATGTCAATAAAAACATACCAGAAATATATTTAGTAAATATGCAGATACCATCATTAGCATAAATAGAAAACATGCTTTACTCTTTATAAAAATCTAATTTAGCTTTTTTTTTAAAAATGATTGGCAGTTATTTGTCTACCTTAACATTATTTCACTAATAATATTTAATATTAAAGGCACCTCAAGCAAACTTAAAGTCTTGCCATGTATTATGTCCAAATCCAAACCCAATGATTTTACAAAGGCAACAAGGGTGACTGAACATCAATGTGAGCAAATTGGGTAATCGTGGCTCAAAGAGGTTGTTTTGAGATTAAGAGGTTTGGGGTTCAATCCTAGGGCTAAACGTGCCCATGTGTCAAAGTGTCCCTCTGCAAACATTTAACCCTAAATTGCTCCTAATGGTAGATTAGTGCCTTGTATGACAGCGCTGTCTCATTGGTGTGTGAATAGCTGATAATGTAAAGATCTTTGGGACTACTTTGGTGATTATAGTGCTATATGATCCAAGTCTATTTACCAAATGATTTGCAGCTCAATTTAATGCTGTCTCATTCACTCAGTGACAATAGCTGTAATATTGTGAGACACTGATTCAAATTTTGTGAGTTTCTTAAGAAATGTAAGCTTTCCAAAGAATGTTAAACTTAAGAAACAGAATGAAACTTGACATAATTGCGCCAATAGCTCCCTTTGATCAGATGCCTTGAAGAAACATCACAGTCACAAGTATGCATGGGCAGTAGAGAACAAATATGACACATCATGTCAGTGACAGATCAACGCTTGTTAATGGTGTATCAAAGAGCTATCAGAGGACTATTGGTTCAGCTAACAGGCTCTGCACTCACAGTTACCAAACTGTCACTGTCAGTTGTGAAGCTATCTCAAACCTTCACCCTACTGAACCCCACGTAGCAACAGATGCTGCAATGAAAGAACAATCATATAAACTAGCATCCTCATAAAATGTGGATGGCCTGTGTCATGTCGGTGCATCAACCCACAGACACACTCCAAATGTTGTTCAAGCACAAACACGTCTGTGATTATTGATGCCTTTCATCAGCATCATCAGTGAGACTTTACATGCGTCATTATATGGTTGTCACGAACATGGGAAAAGATTCTCAATGAGTTTGATGAGAGCTTTGTGTTTCTAAAAATATATAACTGAGAAGGTGGACATTTAATAAACCAACAGGCCTGTGAGGATTCTGAATGTTTGTTGCATGCTGGGTATTTTTACATGTACTTGAAAAGAGCTCCCACACAGCATGCATTCACTGGAACTGTTTGGCGATTACATTGTAGAGCAACATATGAATGGACTGCCTAGAAACATCTCCACCCACAATCTGAATAGCACAAAGGAAGAATAATTAGGAAACATTAGACAGTGCCTGCAGTAGGCATACCAGCTCTGGCCGTGATCAGAGGCAGTGCAACTTTCCCCCTCTGTTTTCTTCTCCCTTCATCTGATGCTTTTTATTTATTCACCCGTTTTTGTTTTGGAGGAGAAAGTAGCTGTCAATGAGTATGTTCATGATCGTGTGGAAGTACTGCCAGTTCCAATAAAGTGGGAAACAGATCACCTTAATAAAAGGTGACCTTGGCAATTACTAAAGACTGCAAAATATGTTGCAGCTAATGTTTGGTCTTTGTTTTTTTTTTAACTCTTTTTGTGTTTGAGTAAAAAGTTGTTTAAAGGGGCAGTATTATGAAAAAATCACTTTATAATGGTTTTACTACAGTGATGCACATCCATTTAGGTTAATTCAGTTTTGTTTCCTCCCTCTCTTGTTATTCCACATTTGGTAAAAAGTCAGCTCCAAACAGGAGAGTTGGATTTTTCTTGCGTTGTGACATCACAACGTGGAAACTCCTCCTCCTGACAATCCTGGCTCCTCCTACTCTTTAAGAAAGTGAGCTTCTCTCTCTCAAACTACCTCACAGGCAGGGTTGGGAGGGTAACTTTTTTAAAGTGATCTGGTACAATTACAATTTACCTGTTAAAAAATGGAATCAGTAACTTTTCTCAATGTATCACTAGATTAAAGTAATGTAACTGATTACTTTTGGATTACTTCAACACCAAACATGCAAATAAAGACACAAAAGGATAGAATACGTGTAACCTGCTCACTGTATTATTTTAGACAAACATAAAATCACCTTTTACAGTCACACTGTATCGAAGGAAATGTTTTAGTTTAAAACAGACTGAGGGAACTCTCAGTAGTTTAAATAAATAAGGTGTCGAAAGATTATCAATCAATCAATCTTTTATTTGTATAGCGCCAAATCATAACCAATGGTATCTCAAGGCACTTTACAGTAGAGCAGTCTTAAGGACGGACTCTTCATTTTATGGATACACACATATGCATATATACGTATATACACATACATATGTATCCCACACCCAACATGAATTCATCATGGCGGCAAGGAAAACCTTCTGTTAAGCAGCAGGAACCTTGTGTGGATCCCATTCCTATGATGAACAGCCATCCACGTTATGCTGTGTTGGGTGTGTGCAGAGGAAAGGGTGGAGACAGAGTTGTTGAGTCTCTGTAACTCCAATCAATCAATGTACTTATTAATTATGAACAATTCAGTTGAATCCTTGACCTAGACCACAGACCATACAATAATGATTATTGTATTGTATATAATATATTGTTTGTTATTGTTACAGTTTTGTAATATATGTAAAACAAAAAAAAACACCACCTGAAAGTGGTACAGTATGTCAGGTCTGAACAGAGTTCTATAGTCATAGTTACAAAGGTTACATACACAACATAGTTACTAACAATTGTCATTTCTATTAGAAGAAAGCGCCACCTAAAGTAGATGTTTTAGGTATTAACATGCACCAAAGTAAATTATAAGTCATTTCCCTACACTGTTGTCAGCCTGTGCCAAATATTATTTGCTGAAAATGATTTCCTTTACTAACAAATGCAGTTAGCCTGCATTCTGCAGCCTTCTGACAGAAATATTTATATTTCCCTAATACATGACTTGTTTTTGTCTTTAATCTTCTCTAAGAAGAGCTTTTAAAAGACTGGTTATAACTTACAACACATCCATCGATCCACTCTCTGACCCGCTAACTTACAGCACAGTGCAGATAAAATAATACATGAGTATGAACAAAAATCCATGGATGACGACAACATTTTAACAGCGTGCAGATAGAATTCACATTGTACTGTGATGTAGTTTTCTTTTTTGGATTTAAATAAAACTTGACACTGGAGTTTCCGTTAGGGATGCATTGAAATGAAAATTATTGGCCTAAACCAAAAACCGATACGCCGAAATAAATTATTATGCAAATTATTAGTCCCATTGCATTTATGGCTCTGAATGTGTACTAACCACTAAAATTAAAACAGTGCAGTTATATAAATAAATATTAATGCTTCAAAGAATAAATCAATTAAAAATATGAAAATATTTATTTAGCAATGACATTCCAATAATGCACAACATAAAATTAATTAATAAAATGTTTAACCTAAGCCACTCATACATTCAATAATAATGTATAGACTTATAACTGACTGAGCTGCTAGAAGAGAGTCAAATTAAACATGTTATTTAATTCAAACAGGCCGCACTGTTTGCTCATCACAACATTGTTACAGCTTGTTTAACATGTTCATTTGATGTGGGAAACTGCCGTGAAGTGTGTGTCTGTCCAGCACTGTGTGTCCGATGCACTGATATATATTCTGCTTGCTTTTAAAGGGGCCATATGTAGAATTATTGTGAATTTTCAACTTTTAATATGTCTGAAATACTTAAAATCACAATTTGAGTATTAAGAAACAGGTCCTTTGCTGTCATGATATATGTGTTGTTATTAGATTACATAATTATATATGCATTCATAAATATTGCCGGCCTGGCCAACCTGTAGTACCTTTTTTGTACTGGTTGGGTGAGTAGCTTATTACAGCAGAACCATTCTTGAACTAGGCCATCTCTGGTGTCAAAGCTTTTTTCTGTGCGCGGTGTCTGTATACAGTTTGATGTAATGTTCACTAGCTGTGTACAAGTCCATATATTCGGCTTGTAGTAGTCTGTCTGGTGCAATATATACTTGCTAAATAAACTGACGTCACTTCCTGTTTTTACTATTTAGATTTACATCAATAAAATAAGGACCACATACAAACACTATCGTTTCTTTATATTTTTAATGATAATAATAATAAAGGCAAACTTACAATAAAAAAATCGATTTTATCCTATTTAAAAAAACAAAACAAAAAACCTGTCACAAGTAATCTGCCACCTGATGATGGCAGAAATTGCTTGCAAATTCTACAAAAGGCCCCTTTACTTTACTTTACTTTACCCTTAATCCATTACTTCCCAAACCTGCTCACAGGTAAAACAAACACTGTGGTTTAATATAGAATAAACATTATACTTTAATGTCATATATGTACAGCTACATTCAATTACAAGCTTACTCCCTGACCCCTAGTCCCCATATCCACATATAATATTTTTACATTCAGTATATAGATTATCCAGTATATAGATAATCTTAAGCGCAGTGTGAGCGCCAACAATCAGTTCCATTTTTAGTAGCAGTTATATCGCCTTGTATTTGACATGATCTGACGTGTTTGTGACCCAATGCAATGCAGCATTAGGACAAAAAAAAAAAATGATTATCACCTTAAATGGACTATTCCTGTGGTCAGAATAGGTGTGGATGACAAGAAAGCAAAGTAGCAGCTCTGGTGAGCTGCATTTGTCGGACTTACAATCACAATAACCGCTTAAATAGCTATGTGTTTTACTGTAATGTGCATTTTTTCGGCAACAGTGGCTTCATATTAACTCAGCTCAAAGACATTCATTTTGACATCTTGACATTTTAAACAAGTATGTTAGGACACTTTTCATTCATAAGATACGTTATTTTTTCATTACAACTATACACAACATATTTACTGCAACTCAAAAAAATGAGATGGACTCACCATGCATAAATTGTGCAGAAGTGGATGTCAATGGAAAGCAGGGCAAGCCTGCACAATCTGTCCTGTGTCATGGAGATGCACAAATAGTTTTTAATCGGTTTCAGCTTGAAAAGCTTCGCTCACCCGAAGTCAATAGGATCCTGAGCGTAATCTCAGTTTGGGAACGTTCTTTCAATTCCTTTGATGTAACAAAGTGTTTTAAGTGCTGTAGTTGTTCCCTTTGGGATTATCTCTCGAAGTGTCCTCAACTCAGCAGCAGCAGACATGTTCGCATTACCCCCTCTTCCTTGTTGAGTGAGGGCATCCTTAAAGCTGATAACTGGAGTCTCTGTGAAATCTATCTCTTTTGAAATTCAAAAAAAATACCTAACTACCGTAATTTCCGGGCAATAAAGCGCAGTGTTTTACTGGCCGCATTACAATAATTTAGCAATTTTCTAAAAAAGATTCACACAAATGCTGCAGCCTAACATAGGTTGCAATCTATTGGCTGACGAGGGTGCCCTTCAGACAAGGTAGGCGGGCTGCTCTACTCAAGTTTGGTTGCACAGAAATGTCCGTGTTTCAACTGATAAGTTTCCTTTACCTCCTCACTGCCCCACATCAGTTTATTTACAGCTTTTTATGGTCACTTTTTACTGGAACCAGACTGATACACCGCTTTGTCCGCTCTTCTTACCGTGTATTACCACGG
The DNA here is from genome assembly GCF_900634775.1 of Gouania willdenowi. Classification (NCBI taxonomy): domain Eukaryota; kingdom Metazoa; phylum Chordata; class Actinopteri; order Blenniiformes; family Gobiesocidae; genus Gouania; species Gouania willdenowi. The sequence continues at coordinate 969,715 of NC_041046.1, forward strand.
AGCGATCACAGCGAGTCAGTATACGGACCCGATCGCTTCTGAACAAATCCAACGTGGTGATTTGACAACTTAATGCCGTGATCGCCCAGCCAATAGGCTTCGTCTTCCTGTAGCAGAGTCTGTCAATCAAAATGAATGCGGAGCTGTACACAAAAACTAGGCAGCGCGTCACAACAGCAAACAGGTAAATATGATTTTGGCTCTTACCTGACCCATATATCTATATCAATGCGACCTTGTTATGTTCCGTGATGTGCGTGCAGAAAAATAAAGGCGTGGTTTCTGGTAGATTGGCAGTGGGAGGAACTGAAGCTGTTTAGGGTGGGAGATCAAGACGTTTCTCAGGAACTCCAGATATCAGCTTTATAGTGACTTTTCAGAGGGCGAACATTCTGGAAAACAGGTGAGTTTGGGAAAATAAACCTCAAATACTATGTTGTTTGGGTTCTTAGAACAAATGGAGATGGGTGAAAAATAGCAAAATACTGGACCTTTAAAATGGCTATTTTTTTTTTTTCTTTCTTTTTATGGAATTATTAAGATTGGCTTGCTGACATTTTTGTGTTTTTCAAAATCTTTTGGGTAAATAACCAGCTAAGCTAGTGATTTATAGAAGTGTCATGTATAAGGATGGATTTCTCTTTCCATTCAGACATGCATAAATCTATACAATATAAATGGTTTGATGTGCATTGGTACCTCTGCAAAACAGCCACGCATAACCCCTAGGTTGTGACGGGAACTCCCAACATTCAATGTCCTTTATGGCTCTGCACAATGGAGAACATAGTTCCACAACCCACTTGTATTTGACAGATAAATGCCTTTATGCATGCTGCATTAATTTCATTTTCTTAATGTTCTTTTTTTGGTAAAACAAAATCAAAATCAGTCCTTGGGCAAATCATTCAATATTTATCATATTGTGACCGAGCAAGTAAAAGCACATTTGTTTATGTGAAGTGACTTTTAGTGGGTACAGTGTCTTAGGCTGCTTTGAAATTGGTGTAGTCCCGAAGTCTGGTGGAATGGGTGGAGAAAAATAGTTTTCCTTGTATAATCGACATAACATTACTACCAAAACACTGCAAAAATATTATAGATCTATAAAATGTAGAGCACCACCCCAAACCATCTGCTTTGGAAATGTTTCATTATTTGATGAGAAAATGTAACATAAACCCAGAGTTGATGCTACTCATGGAAAGGAGGTGCTATTTCCACTAATTAACTGGTTCATAATCTTGAGAGGATTAAAAGGCCAACTAATGACAAAAAAAAAGGATTTTGTAAAATTAAAAAAGATTAATTACTTCTCACACTTAGCAAGGTGTCAGTAATTACTTTCATCCACTCAAACAATAAAGAGAATGAAAAAATGGCAGCCACTTAATTAAACGTTACAGCTTCAACATAATTGCAAAAGAAAAGACATTTAAAAGTATTTTTTCTTCAATCAAGATACACACGGAGTAACTGGTGTGTGTGGGTTGCTGGAGGGTGGGTGAATGTGGGCCCTGTGAGGGCGGAAAGGGTTTGGTAAACATGAAGAGGACAGTGAGTGGAATAACCTATTCAGACAAGGTTATTGCTCGGGTTCAAACTTTAGAGACAGCCCAGGAGGGAGCTCAGCAGCGCTATAACAGATTATGGTTAGGTCCCCAAAGAACTGAGAATGGAAAAAACCTGCCCATTAAAGTCAAGGTTATATCAACAAGACATCTAAAAAAGTCAATGGGTTTACTCTCAAGTGGCTTGTTGTGATTTGTTACTAGGATGCTTCAGACAGCGGCACCAAGAAAAAAATATTGAGAGTTTTATTGGAGATAAAAATACACCTGGTTTGGCTTCAGTGAAAAATACACAAGCAACATATTTCCAGTTACTTGGAATTAATTGATGGTCAGAAAGGCTTCAGCCAATCACATATCCCCAGTTGCTTGGAATTTGTATTAATATAGGGGGTCATTGATGTTTATATGACAATAAAAATCAAATCAAAATATGACATAAATGTCAGTTTTGAACGTTTTCAGGCTGCTTCGATATTTCATCAGAAATTAACTTTGTGAGTTAAAATCCAGCATTCAATTATTCTCACATTTTATATTGCTGCCTACATCACAAGCACACAGACAGAGAGAGATGTGTGTGTGTGTGTGTGTGTAAGGAGAAATCTTAGCTTTTTTCTCTGTCTGTTGGTAGTGGATTGCTGTTAATGTCTTCATACCCTGTCTTGTCAGTCTGTTTGGGTGAGAGTTTATATGGCAAGTCAGGTGCGAGAGGGAGCTCTGATCGGGAGGTTGGGGGTTTGATCCCAGTGCTATACCTGTCTATGTGTCATTGGGTAAGACACTGAACCCTAAGTTGCTCCCAGAGGTCGATGAGTGCCTTGCATTGCAGCTCTGTCCCATTGGTGTGTGAATAGGTGAAGGAGCTGATATGTAAAGTGCTAAGGGACTACTTCAGTGTAGGAATAAAATGCTATATAAATGAAGCCAATTACCATTTAAGCATATATCTGATATCAGTGATATTAGCTCAATTTTGGAGTGCATGCACTCAATTTTGGTTTCCTAGTGAAGTAAAAACAAAAGTGACATAAAAAGAGTCACTAGTACTACAAGTGATGCAAAAACTGCCACGAGTAAACATTGTTGATCCTGGATTTTGTTGTAATCAGTCGTACTTCATTTGCATTAGGTCTGTATAACTAGAGTTTCTTTTCACTTAACTAGTACTACTCTAAACACAAATATTTTACTTGTACTACTAGTAAGGTAATATTTTAAGTGTACCAGTCATGCTAGTGAACAAAAAAATGTTTAATTAGTCAAGGTTTTTGGTACACTAGTGCATGAGTACACTTTACCAGTAAAGCAAAATCATCTACAAGTTGACAATTTTGTGTTATTAATAGTACTAGTAGACTTATAACATGTTACTAGTAAAAATTCAAAGCTAATTTGAAACAAAATTGATTAATTTGTTTTACTAGTAAGAAGCTTGCGGTACTAGTACGCTTTACTAGCACTCACTGTCTGTTAAAGAGTAAGAACTCAGTGAAGAAATGAATGAATGAATGAATTCATTTAAACATGTTGATACTTTTTTTAATTTTTTGATGACATTTGTAAATCAACAGTGATGTTTAATTAATGTTTCATGTTTTTTTAATCTTGGACACGTTTTCATTTCAAAAAGTTTTGATTACAAAAACATATTTTTAAGTTGATAGAATGATCACTGGCCATATGCATACCTGTCAAGTATCCCGTATTTTACCCCTCTTTCCCGCCATCTTCCCGTATTAGTATTGTCCCGTCATTATCCCGTATTTTAATGTAATAATAATTAAAAGATGCCTTACTAAACTAAACGCTGTCACGAGCCTAGCGAGAACTGCCTCCTGAAATGGCCTGAGTGTCAGTCCTCGCAAGAATAGTGCCGATAGCGGCAACAAACCCGGAAACAACTCAGAAAGTAGATGAATGAATGAAGACGTTCCAGCGAAGAAAAAAAAAACAAAGAACTTGTGTAAATACGTTGTAGAGTTTATCTTCCTAAAGAGCAGCAGGATGGGACACAGTTACACATTTTGTAAGATTAGTAACTGAGATTTTAGTGTCTACCGCAGCGGAAGGAAAGATGTAAGTCACCATGAAAAATCAGCCAATCACAAGCACCACAAATATGCTGCGCTTTAAAAAAGTGTTAAAGAATGTGAAGTCTGCAACAAATGTGTCTAATAAGTCATTAGTGAATACCAGAGAACCACGAGTGAGAATTTATAAATTATAAGAAAATATATAATGAAAATAGAATGTTAATTTTTAACTTAAAGACAAACAATGTGAAATTAACACTAAATATGCAACGTGTTGACTTGTATATAAACTTTAAGTATATTAAATAAACACATGTGCTTCATATACACATTTCTGTTTTTATTTTGGCTGTTTTATAATTTAGGAATTAGGGCTGGGCGATATATTGAGATTTAAGATGTATCGAGTTTTCTATTTTGGCGATATAGAAAACTATAATATTTCATATATCCGCGTCGGGGGTGGTTGGTCTGCTGGTTGGGTGCGCCGGGCCCCGTGGGCGCTGTACCGGGGCGGGGGTTCCCCGGGGATGGGTCTTTGGTTGGGGCGTCTTGGGGCGCGTTCTCCTGCCGTCCGCCCGGGAACTGGCTGCCGTTCGGTATGGCGCTGCACTGCCTTTGGCGGGGTGGGGCGGGTGGCCTGGGGCCCGCCGTCCTCCAGGCTGTGCTGGCGTCAGGACCGGGGTTCCCGGTCCCGGGGGGTGCTCTTGGGGTCCTGGCGGGGGTCTTCCGGGGTGGGTGGTGCGGGCCATGCTCTTGCATACCAGTGGGTGCGGCATGGCGTGGCCGCTGCTTGGGCGGTCCCCAAAGTACCGCCTCTGGTTTGCGTGCGCCGCATGCCGGTTTGGCGGTCTGGCTGGGCCCCTGGGGGTGGGTGGCGGGGGGACTTTAGCAATAACTGAGACACATCACGCTGGTGGTGTGGCGCTGCACTGCCTTTGGCGGGGTGGGGCGGGTGGCCTGGGGCCTGCCGTCCTCCGGGCTGTGCTGGCGTCGGGGGGATGTCTCGTGTCAGCGCGTGTGTGGCCAGGGGGTGGCCTCTGTGGGGAGGGGGGCTCTACTGGTGCCACTTGGTGTGGGTTGGCGGGACCTGGTTGGGAGTGCTTAGGTTCGCCCGCTTGTTGGTTGGTGGGTGGCGGGATGGCCCTGCTTGGGCGGCTGATGGCGTCCTCTCTTGTCGGGGGGGGCGGGGCTGCCTCCCTGTAGAGGGCGTTGAATCGTGGTGCCCTGCGGGCCTGTGCTGGCCCTGGTGCGGGCGCTGGCTTCTCTCCTGCCCGGCCGCTCCCTGTTGCAGCGGGGAGGCCGCTTCGGGCTGGCGTGCGGCGGGGGTCGCCCCCTGGACTGCTGGGGAGTGTGGCTGGTGCCTGGCCGCGTCTGGGGGGTGGGGGTGCCGCCATGCACCATGGGGCAGGCGTGGTCTGGGGGGTGCCGCGGGGTGGGTCTCTGGCCGTGCTGCTCGGCGCGTCCCTGGGTTCAGCTGTGCCGCGTGCCCGTCTGCGCCATCAACCCTCTCCGGTGGCCCGCCATGTGGACGGGCCGGGCTCGCACCAGACAGGCCTCCTAAAATGAACACCTCACTTCACTTCCAGCTGATCTGACTCACTCACTTGGTGCACCACACACCCATACCCAACCCTTGGGGGGCTGGCTGGTGGGGTTGAGGGTGGAGGGTGCCGCCGCCTGTGCTACTTAGTAGTGGCACGGGGGCGGCATTCCCACCTCAAATTGCCCTACCAATCCCTCCAGTTTTAATCGCACCTCAACACACCACCCCCCGGAGGGTGCGACTACCATTTCCACCCTCCGGGTCTATTTGCACCACATACACTTATATACACAAAGGTTGCACCTCATACATTCACTAAACACACACATTCACACAGGGGATAGGGAAGTGCCTCTCCATTGGGGAATGGAGAGGCACCATAACAGGAAGGTGGGTAGGACCACATATTTGGCCCTGTCAGGTGGGGGCCTGGTCCTTCTGTTGATGGCTGGGCCACCGTGTAGAATGCAAATACATCAAGATGGTGCAGTCGGGCATGGTGGAGCACTGGGTCTCGGGGGGCGTGGGGGGTGCGGCCGGGGGCTCTTTTCGCGCTGTCTCTCCGGGCAGTGTCGGCCCGGCGGGGAGTGGGGGTGCCTCTTCCCTATTGGTGTGGCTTGGTCCATGTCTCGTCTCCTGGTCGCCTTGGGGGCTGTCCTCGGTGTGTGTGGGCCCGGGGCGGCCTTTCTCGCCGGTGTGGGGGGTGGGCGTGCTGGGGGTTGCTGGCGTCTGTATCGGGGTTGGGGCGGGGTTGCTTGGTGCTTTGAGATGATGCTGTTTGCTGGGAGGCGGCGCTAGCTGTTCCGGTGGTTGTGGTTGCCGTCGGCTGCCTGGTAGGTCTGTCCTGCTATCTGCAGATCGGTGGGTGGGTCCGCGGGGCCCTTAGTTGGGGATTGCTGTTCCGCACTGGGTGGGTGCCGTTTGGGGTGCCTCCTTCTTGCGGTGGTGGCCACCGGTCGCTCGCGCGATGATGGGTGGCATTGCCTTGTGGCTTGCGCTGTCCGGTGGGCAGCGGGGCCTGGGCTACTGTCCTTGTGCCGTCTGGGGCTGTGCGGTCCTGCTTGACTGTGGCTGGGTTGGGGGGGAGTGCTCCCCGGGGGTCTTTGCCCGGGGTCTCGCCCTTGGGGGTTCCCGGTCCCGGGGGGGTGCTCTTGGGGTCCTGGCGGGGGTCTTCCGGGGTGGGTGGTGCGGGCTGTGCTCTTGCATACCAGTGGGTGCGGCGTGGGGTGGCCGCTGCTTGGGCGGTCCCCAAAGTACCGCCTCTGGTTTGCGCACGCCGCATGCCAGTTTGGCGGTCTGGCTGGGCCCCTGGGGGTGGGTGGGGTGGCGGGGGGACTTTAGCAATACTGAGACGCATCACGCTGGCGGTGTCAAAAGATGGTGACCTGGGGCGCTCTGGGGGGCTGGGTCGGTGAGCCTGGGGGCTGGCGGTGCCGGAGTACAGCGTCCCTTCGATGCCCAGGGCAGCCGGGGGTGTGGTCGTTGTCCTCGGGCGTGCTGTTCCCGGTGCTGCTTCGATTCCGGGTCCTTCTGGCCTGGGGTCCGGTCCCTGCTGGCTCTGGGCACACTGGCGGGAGCCCGCCGGTTGCCCATTTGTCGCGACTCTGGCCGTCTGCTGGGAGTGGGCCTTGGCCCCTCTGCTGGGATTTCGGGCGGGGTGCTCTGTGGGCCCTCCCCTCGGGGGATTGGGTGCGGGGGTGGGGGTGGGGGTGGTGGGGTGGATGTTTGTGGGGGGCCTTGGGGTTGGGGGTTGGGGGCAGTGGCGGAGTGCGCTGGCTCCTCTGCTTCTAGGTGCTTTCTCGGGTGTGTATGTGGGGGGGCGGTGGCTGCCTCTCAGCTTGGTGTCTTGGGGGCATCTGGGGGGCTGCTCGGCCGGGGGGTTGCCTGGGCTCGCTGGCCCCTGCTCTTTCTGCTATTCTGGCTGCGTCCTCGAGTCCGGGGCAGCGCTTGGGTTTACAGTGGCAGTTTCTTGCACATACATCGGTCTACAATGCACAAGCATGCCTTGGACTGTGGGATAAAACTTGTAGTGGGCTTAACTTTAGACACGTTGATCCCAAACACCTGTTTCAGGTATTACCACTCACTCCTTCCCTCTGTCCACAGCCACCACCATTATAGTTAAGCCTCACACCTACAACTTCACATCTCACTTTACAGTAATCAACTCTTCCCCACCCTTCCATTTCTCTTCCTTGGTGTAACACTGCCCTCTTTTTTTATGTCCTCCCTTTAATAAAGTGTTTCTTATCTTTCCTTAGGGAAGGCTGGTGATGGTCACAATTATGCAATAAAATAATGCAATTTATTTAATTGCAATAACAAAAAATAAATAAATATAATGCATTGCTGTCTAAAAAAAGATTGCACTTCTTGTAGTGTTGACCTTTGACAGCATGTGCAGACAAGTAAAAAAAAAAAAAAAAAAAAATATATATATATATATATATATATATATATATATATATATATATATATATATATATATATATATCCATTCATATATCATATGAAACAAAATACTAGTTTTAGGAGTTGCTGCTTTTACTTCTCAGAACAACATGTAAAGCTCAGTTAGATGGATGTTTGTTAATAAATGTTCCTGTGTGGCATTTAGCATCAGCAAACTTAACCCAGAATTGTCTTTCTGGTCAGACTTTATTCAATAAAATTATTGAGATTTTTTATCGTCTATCACCATTTTGAGTTTTGGTCCATATTGCCCAGCCCTAGTAGGAATGTTCACAGCATTTTAATGTTAATAAAGGTCGACCTACCAGATTCTAATCACATGGGATGGCTCGTAGCGGGCGCCAGAAAATTTCCCTTATTTTCAAATCCAAAACTTGACAGGTATGCATATGTGTCATATAATGCAACACCAATCCACTCGGTTTGTATTACGTGAGGTTGTGAATATTGAAAGCCTATCATGAAAATCAAATCCAGTCTTCCTGTCTCTTTGCTTAAACAACCATTCAAGCAGAGCTGTAATATGACATTTAAAGTTATGAAACCTTATTGTAGGAACAATCTTGATTTGCATCAAATAAGCAGTGAGCGTTCATTGGTATGTTATAATGTGGAAAACGTTGGTGTAAAAATCAGTTTCTTACAAGAAGCAGAAAGCCTTTGTTCAACTAGATTTGCCTTGAAGAAAAAACAATCTAATCAAAGCTTGTTTCCCCAAAGAACACTGCTAATGAGTAGTGGCAATCTCGACATTTCCATTCTGTCTTGTGGGTATATATATTATAATAATTTTTTATGTCTAATTACACCCAAAGAAAATAATATAAAATGTGTCTAAGATGAACAGCATCAGTGTGCAGCGGGTAGAAAAAAACAGAGCTGATATTTAATGAGGAATTTGAATTAGACAAGATTGTGCGAATATGACAGATGATTAACAGGTCAGTAATGACGGTAGTTTTTAGCACCAAATAGTGTGGAAACAACAAGTTTGGCTCCTGTGATGAAAACCATTTGACACCCACTGTCATTCTTCTACTGCTGCTTTTGAATCAGACCAGAGCAATGCACAACAGATGGGTATAGGGATGGAATTAATTATGCAAAACAAAAATTTTGTGTAAAAGATGTATAAAAAATAGATTTTAATGATGCCAAAAACAGTCGGATCTGTTTATATGGACAGGGTTTTTCTTTTTTGAAATAAAGAAGAAAATAATGCCAGGAAAAAAAGGTTTGGTTAGAATTAATATTTGTCGACCTAATCTTTTACAGTGTAGCTATTGATGATGATTGCTGTGAAAAGGCCCAAAGCAAAATAAAGATAAGTACGGTATCCAAGAAACATAAACTGCTGCTGTCACATATTCTGCCATCAGCCAATGGGCATTTACTGTACCAGTTTTTGGTTTTCCATCCATGTAATCAAGCTCAAGTGTTCACACTGGTACTAGTACAAAAAAGTTGTGGAAACAAGTTTGGATGAACTATGGCTGGGCCCGCGGAACGTCTCCGTGCCGAAAAGCACGTACCGTGTTCCAGAAAATTAAGTCAAATCACTTGGTTCCATTGAGAAACACAAGGTCTTTCAGAAAAAAGGGGAGTGAATTGTGCGAGGCATAATTGTAATCTACGCCGAATTACCTTTGAAACGATATATCACATGACTATGTTTGGAAATTACATTTGGAAAGTACCAGAAATGGGGGGTGGGCCCGTGGGTCCCATTTTGAAAAAAAAGGGTTCCGAGTATGCATACCAAACTGCATTTTCATCTAACAACAACTAACGGAGGAGTAGTCATTTGAAAAATGGCGCCCCCGTGAGGGGTAATGGGCCCCATTTATATATTGGTATATGCTAATGATTCGGTACCACCAACGTCATCGTCATATTTGACTCGCAAATAAATGAAAAATCGACTTTATTTTTTTTTTTTCTTTTGGGGCCCCAAATTGAAATTCGGGCTCCAAGCGTCGATGCGTATACAACCATAAATTATACTTGCTAAATTTCAGCCTGATCCGTTCACGAATAACAGAGGATTATTTTAACTAGTGTACACAATAACAACAAAGTGAGAGACGTTTTGAGTCCAGTAGCCTGACCTAAAAACATTGTATAGGAGTAAAAAAATTAAAGCGTACATGTTACAAAGCAGCAGAGGTGTAATCCTGCTTTAACTTTAACGGCAGAATCTGGTTTGCTTTCAAAGGAAAGTTTTGGTACAGTTGCAATCAAACTCAGCTTGATTAATGCCCAGGTACAGGTGAGTCACTGTGAGTATTAAGCGTGATTTAAGGTGCAGTCCGCAACTCTCAGATCCCTCTCTCCCCCTCCCTCCCCTCTGCCCTCTTGCCCTGCCTCCAAACTTTCCAAAGTCCCTCCCTCAGAGGATCTAACAAGCTAACGTTAGTCCGACAGCAACATCACAGTAATATAACATGGTCTGTTAAAAGCATATTACTGCAGGGCTTCTCTCTCTCTATGTGCACACACCTCAGCAGCAGCAGCAACAACACAGTGTCACTTACAGCAGCCACACGGAGGCTGCTGCACGCACATGAGCAACACATGCACAACAAAGTTTTAGTGTAACAATAACAAATCAAACATAATGTAAATCAAGTAGCAGTTATTACCTTTCGAGCAGAAAAGTCACCAATTCCATCTTCTACTCCTCCAGTCCATACACTGTAAAAAAGACTGAGCTCGTGCTCCAGCAAAGGGGCGGGGCCTGTGAGCAACAGCTGTCAGACTGTACATCACACACAATCCTGACTCTGATTGGTTCTTTTTGCTCGGTCTCCGGGCATTCTGGCAATCTGCCAAAGGCTGCAGGAGCAGCAGGGAGGGCTCAAAGAGTTTCATGTAAAGCTGTCCTTACATAGTGACAGCTTTAGCAAATATGACAAAACATCTTTTTTTATAAGGGTTGCAGACTGCACCTTTAAGGTAGACAACGGCCATAGAAAATCATACACTACAATTTAAGTTACAAATTGGTTGCAGTAACAAAAGTTGCTTCCAGCTGACAGGATTTTCTTTTCAGTTTGGAGCAATTCCAAAAGTGCATTGAGAACACAAACCAAGCTAAATCAAGCCTTAGACAAGTTAGTCTCCCCGCCCTAAGAGAAAACCTCTTTTGGCCACTTTAGAAAATATTGCTATTATTACCATTTATCTAACCTTGGATTGTATAATAAATGTATTGTACTTAAGAAAATGCAGAGAGCATATAGGGAGGGAGTTTTCAGCCTATAAACTCTCTGAGATTGCTCTGACCTCTTATCAAAGTGAATGCCTTTCATCAACCTTAAAACTGGTTGAAACTAACACTATACTGACGTGGCTATTACGATCTTTGAAGACCACTTTTATCCATTTTAAAAACAATGTTGTAACAATGCCTAAAAGGTGTAAAATGAATCTTTGGGTGTATCGGAGAAGTGAACCTTGTATAAAGTATATTACCATAACTTAAAAAAAAAACTTAACTCAGATGTAAATTGAATCCCTGGAACACTGTGTGAAGTTAGTAATCAGTACTAAGAATTAAATGTACTATAGAGAGAAAATGTTTTACTAACATGCATGCTCTTCAAATGTAAACAAATCCCACTCCCACAAATTGTATAGTGCACATTTTAAAGGTAAACAAATGGTGGAATATCAGCCACTCACGACCTGACATCCATTTAGTAATAAAACTCCTCAATTTCTTCTTCTTTTCAGATCCTCTTTCATCTTCATTTTACCCTGTGTTGTCAGCAGCCTTCCTTTTTTTGCAGTTCAGGTTTTTCAACACCCGATAAAAATCTATATCAAAATTTTAAACATTTAGATATAGATTTAGCATTTAGATATAACATATACCATTTAGATTTAGACTTAAATATTCAGATTTAATGCTTTTTTTTAAACCTATATATATGTGGTTAAATGTTGTGTTAAATGCAGTGACGTGCCGTGGCCACTAGGGCTGGGTAGGCACATTGCAAATTGAGACCACAAATGACAATTTCATATGTTTCTGCTGTCAAGTGTTAATTCAATTCAAATCATTTTTATTTGTATAAAGCAATTTCCAACAAAGTCATCTCAATGCGCTTATCAAAATATGAAATTCATAATAAGAAAAAAAAACCCAATAAGATCCACATGAACAAGTGTTTAGCCATCTAACAAAATCAACATCATAAACACCATTAAAGAAACATAAACAATTATTTAATATAGCCTCCATACTCTCCAACAAGATATATCTCATGACATGACAGCACATCTGTTGTTTGTGTTGGAAACACAGAAACATAGAGAAAATGACAACTTAGAACATCCTCAGTGAGGAGCATCCACAAAGTCAATCCTTCCTTTTGTACCATTCACTGTGAAAAGTATGAAACGTGTTCTGACCTTGCCTTTGCTGAAGCTCTGGTAACTCAGGTGTTGGTCTCCATCTTTCAAAAGCTGTTGTTTTTCCTCAAAACAAAGTTTCTCTATCACCTCTAGCGCTGTCATCCTGACTGTAGTGTTATCCCGCCCACTAGCTAGAGAACGTAGCAGCAGCAGTCACGTGTCATCTATTCACTAATGTGCTGTGAACTTACGTATAGCATTTAGCATAGCGCAGTTACGTGCAAAGGCAGCTCTCTACGCTGCCTTTACGCGTAAATGGATGTCATATTGGGGACCTGACTGCGCATGCGCAAACACGTAAAATCACGCAATGAGAATGGAGGCAGAAGAGCGACGTGCCTTTTGGAGGGAGCGTGGCCTCCCTCTGCCTTACAGTGGAGCGAAAAAAAAAAAAAAAAAAGACTGTTCCAGGAAACAGCGCTGTTTAGTAATTTGGGCTATGAAACGCACAAAATGCGGTCACTTTCAAACTTATAGGTACTGTAGGCTAATGGAAATGGACAAATGAATAATTTATAATTTAAAAAAAATAAAATAAAATTTAAATTATAATTAAATAATCAAAATATCAATTCACCCTTGGGTAGGCACTGCCTACCTTGCCAACCCTGACGGCACGTCACTGGTTAAATGTAGGAAAATGTGCTAAATATGAGAATAAGTGAGATAAATAATGAAAATGTGTTAGCTAGAACTTTTATACTAAATTTTTACACTTGGCACCCCATATATTCAGTCTTTAAAATTGCCAAACTAGATTTGTCACTGTTGTATTACCCATTACTTAATAATTCATGCTAGTACTGATATATGGATACGTAGATTAACCAAAACACACCCAGGGATAGTGCAAATGAACAGTATTAAGTACATGAGAGGTAGGACTCTGCAGTGTACCCACATGTGTCAGTGCTTTGTTAAACTGTCTGATGGTTAAGGGGAGAAAGGAGTTCATAACACGCCTTATGACAATGGAGCTACAGCAGCTTGTTGGGGAAGGAGCTCCACTGTCCCTAAAGAAGTCAGAGAACATGGGGTTATCCATGATGGATAACAGTTCAGAGTAAGGGTGTAACAATTCATCCATTAAATCTATGAAATGATTTATATTCCTACAATCAAACTACATTGAACTCTGCTCGGCAAGTTGGCCTTCATAATGACACATATTAATCTAAAAAACATTTTAAAAAGGTAATCAATCGATTGTATCGATACAAGGAAATTTTGCATTGGACTTAAGCATTGCAGACATTATATGTATGTTTTTTAAAGCTCTTTTAATATTAAAAACGTTACAGCCAACACTGACGTCATGTGCCAGCAGAAAACAAGAGAAATGATCGATCCACATTTGGGATTTTGCACAATCGGAGATATTCTAAAGGAGTCTCTTGCTTTGTCCACCTTTGACCACCAGGCCCTTTTGGGAGCGTTCACTGCAGCAGCAGCAGCACAAGTAGCGTTAGCACTACAAATGCTTTGCTATCATATTAAAATGAAAAGTAGCAGCTAGCAGGTTAAACCACTGCTCATTTAACCTGAACATATATTGGTTGCATTTCATTTTTTAAATCAATATTGTATTATTATTATAAATGATAGTAGAAAATCTTAACATCCTGTTATTTTAAACTGAAGTGTTGATTGGACTTTATTCAGATAAAATTTAAATGTATTTTCCATTAAATGTTGTTTACGTGTTTGTTTATGGTCAATATTAATTAACAGAAATTTAGGAAAGCTCACTGCACTGTCCAGTATTCATGTATTTATTTCTACTGTCATACAGGTTGAATTCTGATTTTGGCGAAAAAGTTACTGAATCATTTTGAGTTGAATCATTTTAAATTAACCAATATCATCCATGAATCGAATCGGCAACAATGAATCATGATTCGAAGTGAGTATTTTTAAAACAAATCCTTACACCCCTAATTCGGAGTTATCAATTCACAACAATTTCCAGAATTTCCAAAAAATACAGTATATAATTCATATTATTAATATTTAGCTCAAGAATATAGATTATTGTAACATATGTGGAAGGAGGATAATTATGGCTACATATTTTTTTGTCCCACCCCAAGTTTCCAGGGTGTTAGTGGTTGGTTTGTTTAAAATACTTTAAAATCCATTTTCCCTTTGTTTATACATCATTCAGCATTGAAGCAGTAATACCAGACAATTGGTCAATGAAAGAGGTTGTCATGCTGACTTTTTCTTTGATATCATGTGAGTGTTTTTCTACAATTTAGCCTGTCATCCACACGAAAACGCATGATAAGGTCTTAAAAAACGGAAAACTCCGACCAAAGTGAAGATTTGGGAAAACTCTTTTATTTTTGGAGTGTAGACACTAAAAACCAGAGTTTTAAGTTTTCAAACGTCACGGGGAGTGTGCTGGCTGCATTGGTGAGGAGTAGCAGTGCCCGGTTAGGAGTGCTTGGATTTGCCTGCTTGTCGGTGTGTGGCTGGCGGGGTAGCCTTGCTTGGGCGGGCGATGGCATCCTCTCTTGTTGGGGGAGCCGAGGCCACCTCCCTGTCGACGGTATTGTATCGTGGGACTGTGCAGGCCTGTGCTGGTCCTGGTGTAGGTGCTGGTTTCTCTGCTGTACGGTCGCTTCCTGTTGAGTTGGGGCGGGTCGCTCGGGGCCGGCATACGGCAGGGGTTGCCCCCTGGACCACTGGGGGGTGTGGCTGGTGCCCCACTGTGCCTGGGGAATGGGGGGTGCTGCTGTGCTTCGTGGGGCCGGTGTGGTTCTGGGTGGGTTTCCGATCGTGCTGCTCGGCACATGCCGTCTGCGCCATCTACCCTTTTTGGTGGCCCACTGTATGGACGGGTCGGGCTCACACCAGACAGGCCTTCTACATGAACCGGGTCTCAAACATTGTTAGGCAGGTGTGCAAAGCTATAACGGTGCACGTGGGACACCAATACATAAAGCTGCCAACAACAGAAAGTGACATCAGCACAATAATGCGGTTTTGTGTGGATGGATTTTTTTTTAAAAACGATAATGTATGGACGTAACTTTCTTTTTTTAAACAGAGGAGGGTGGATCAATATACTTATAAAAATACCCAGCTACGTGTGTACAAGGCCTGAGGCTAGCATTTTCTGTGTTGTTTTACGTTCACTTTCTTCCTTGTAATTAAAACTTGCAATCTATAAATGACTAATATCATGGGCTGGCATCATTCAAGTTGCTTATCTGCTGCTACGGTGAAGCATTTTGTCTTCGCTAGCAAAAGATGAATAGAGAAATGTCATTTCCAGTGCCTGTTTGAGTTGCACCCTCTTGCTCAGCGCACTGCACCAGATGAGAGTCCCCACTGACAGAGATTACAGAAAGAAGATGAAGAAAAGCTTCAAGCTGTCTGCAGGCTTTGCAGAGGCGACAACAAGGGACACCATACTGCATGCCACCTTGTTGTTCCTTTTGTGCAGTAAATGCTCTGTGGTGGAAGAACAGACGAGGAAAGTGTGCCTGTTAAATCTCTACAATGATCCTCTGTAGCTGGCTGTTTGGATTTGTTTTAATTATAATGTGGCAGGGGGGCTGAGTTCAGAGGGGCTCCTCTAGCGTTACTTCTTGTCAGTGTTAATACACATTAGAGTTGTGCTCACTGATGTTTACTTCCAGTGGGTGTTTTCAGAGGTTCTCTGCTGTACTTTCAGTATAAAAGTGTAAATAAATAAAGTTGAAAGTATTTTCTCTGCAAATAACAATCTTTAACAATTTCATGAAGTAAACAATGTACTGTTTACTTCATGACTGTCAAAACATCATCAGTGCATAAAAGTGCTTAGTGTATGATTAACAAAGTCTTATGGAAACGCTGTACCGTTACAAGGTTTGTTCATAATGTTGTAATAACTTGTGAGATGAAGTGTACATTACAAATATGCCTAAAATGTTAGCAGTCACCTCCTAGAAGTGGATTATTATACTAAGAGAACAGCTGCAATTTGCCATGCAGAATTTACCCTGTATACCGCACATACACATAATAAATCCCAAATTCTAAGAAACATATTGCAGCAACATCCAGACCAAACAATGCACTCAAATATCCAGATTGCACAATTATATTTTTAATCACTTTAATAATTAAAGACTTCATCAAATAAGTGGTTTCACACCAACTGGTCCTCACAATTCCCATAATATGAATTCAACAGGGTTTGTATGAAATTGTGTTTGTGAAGTTTAACTGCTAAGTCTAGACAGCATTTCTAGAGACTTGGAATTTTTTTGATGTGTATTACACCATTGATTTTTTTTTTTAAAGTCAGCTCTGGTGTATATGCTCACCTATTTGCGTTGTTGAAATCCTTGACCTCAAGTTTGAGTAAGTGGGCTGGCAGCAGAGCTTTCTGGTGTAACAGTTATACAATGATAGGTACAGTATAAAGAAATAAGCTGATTTAAACATTTAGGATGGTTGGCTGACTTCTGCAGGGCAACTGGAAGGTCTTTTTTTGATCCTCACCAAAAATCCAGAATTTCCTGTTTTGTTTCTCTCGTTCTCAATTCATGTTAGAAACAATACTTTGGCAGCAACAAAAGAATAGTTGTTCTTTTATATAAATATATTTAAAATCTCACTCCATGGTATATTTGTATCTAAACGTTACATGACCTCAAAGCAGACGTAGGTAACTGGTGTCATTTCTTCCTAATTCTCATGGAATCAGAGACAATGGCCAATTTTACATGAGAGTCTTAATGTCCCCTTTAATTCAGAAAAAAAGGTAAATCCTCTTTAAATTGACTTTGTAAACATTTTTGTAAACATAATTCCAAATGCAAATGCAATTCTGAATGAAACTTAAATCCTTATTAGGTGGCTGGTTTATTTAGATTTTATTTCCACATTAAATAATTCCTGGATCTTGTAAAAGCTTAATTCCGCTTTAAGGTAATTCTGGTCGTTCTGCGCATGCTCGGCCAGTCGCGATGACACATGATGACGACTTGAGCCTTAGAAGCCATGTATAAAATGGAAAGAGTGGATGGATGGAAGTATAAACGTGCCGACATTCACATTGACTTATTAGACACACACGGACATCATCAAACGAAACAGGCTTCATCGAACGGGTGATACTAAAACCCGGAGACGGAGTAAATGTGGCCCTGTACTGAATGCACAGGCTGTAATATCACCAGGTTTATCATTGTACCGGTTGTTAGAGCTAATATAACTATCTCTACAAGGGAGCAAATATTTATTCCTGTTATTGTTTTTCCGGGAGTTTTACTGGGCTTTATTTACTGGTAATTAGCTCCTATGTATCTTCTCCTGCTCAGCTGACCAAAATGAAACAGTATGTTATTGTTGAGCCACTGCTTCAAACCTATTATCAAAATAAAAGCGAAAACACTTCTTATGTGGTGTTCTACGTTGTAGCTGAAAGTAAAAGGTTTGTTGTGTGTTTTTCTCAATAGACGTAATACGTCTATTGAGGGAGGAGCTGCTGCCTCGGCTCTGCAGACAGTGACGGCCGGGGGAATTGTTGCTTGAAGTCTCTTAAAAAGTTCACATTTTTCAACTTTGAGAGACTAGGTCGCGTTTCAGTAATTGCTCGAATCACACAAGTCACGTTGCTTGAGGGGAGATAGACGTAATACCTCAGCCCCTGGCCTGCACTCACCAGTAAACACTGATACAAAATATGGTTTTACTTGAAATTAAATATTGCAATTTATGTAACGGAAACAGGCGTGGGACGAGCGTGCAGGATTTATTTTACGCTGCAACAAAATTTACTTTTAAAGTAGCAAAGTACTGTTACTTGAAACAAAATTGACTTAAGTAAAAGTAAAATAACAGATTTTAGAAAGTACTCAAAAAAGTAGAATTACACAAAAAAGCTACTCAATTAAAGTAACGAGAGTAAATGTAATTTGATACTTTCCAGCCCTGGTAGAGACCTACATATCAATACGGGTTTGTAATCAGTTATATCAAAAATATAAAGTTTTTACACTTCATCACTCAGGTTTTCAACTGACTGTATCCATATCTTGACTGAAGTCCGACTAATCAAAGTACAAACCAAATGATTTCCTGATGAACAGGAGAGAAAGAAATAGTTGAATGTATAAAGAGTACTTACAGCCACAAATCTGTATAAAGAGAGAACAGTGATTTTGTTATCATCAAAAGTGGCCTTAGGCAGGGTTCATACAAAATGAGTTTGGGTGCTCTAAAAGTTAAACTTATCCAATTAGAAAATGAGAAGAACAGGCAAATAACAATCCAAAAGTCATTGTAAATATGATTCATTGTGACTCTTGAGGACTAACAACCATCAGTGCAGCACTCAAACATAGAAGCGATATGGTTGAGTGGTCACAGAGAAACCATTTCTCACTAAAAAGCACATCACTTCTTAAAGGCACACCTTAGGGACTTTGCCAATGGCCAGCTGAATGACTCTCCTACCATTAAAAGTGTAATCTTCAGATCTGATGACACCATGATTGAACTATTTGGCTTCAATTCCCATCAGCTTGTGTACAAGACACCAGCCTCACAGCCTAAACTCATTATTACCAAGCCTACGGTCAAACACAGCAGTTTTAGATATCATGCTGTGAAGAAGGATTCTGCAAGTGGCCTAGTAGACAAGTAAGCATGGAGATGAATGTAGTATGAATCAAAATCATTTTTATGGTGTTCAGCATTTAGTATAAACTGAAAATTTACAATGAAATATTGAGTGGAGGCAGAGGCTGTCCTGGGTAGAGAGAAGTGCTGAAGGAGTAAAATATATAAAATAATGAATATATGGAATACAGTAACATAAATTGCACAAATATACCTCCTTTGACATTGTGGAAGGACCTCATACATGTATATACTGGGAGGCAATGAAAAAAAGAGGCTTTGAAAAGACAGAGGTAGCCTTTATATGATGGTTGGTTAAGGTGCACAGGACTGGACACGGGTTGTACGGTGAGAACCTGGACACCTGAAGAACTAATTGGTTTAGCAAATTTTAGCTTTTTGAAAATAAACTCATTATGAATGTTTTAAAAGTCACTAATATGACAAAGACGCAAGGTAGGCAATGCTGGGTGGGGAAGTGCATTATATTTGGAATTAATTTGTGTTGTGTGGCCTGGGATCCAAGGGGTCTATCACCATTCCCCTCCTTCTTGCCCGTTTTCTAAAGCGGGGTACACACTTAAAGATAATCAGGCTGTATTTGCCCTGATCTTTACCCTCTAAACCAAGAATATCAAAATACATACAGTATTATTGTATTTCTTATAAGAATGTCCTAAAAGATTATCCTGTGGTCTGAGGTTTTTTTTAAAGAAAATTTGATGATTGGCTCTGAGATGGGTCGTAAATATGAAACCTGTTCAATATTTAAGACTGAAACTCCTGTGTGGGGAAAGCCTAGGAGTCCGGGCTCACAACCTCGTGATTTGTGATGTGGGATGGATTGTAGCCAATCAAGAAGCAAGCTGACTGAGAAACACGTAACGCTGAATTCCAGACCCCTCAGAACTTTGCATTTCAGAGTTGAAAATGCTGATCTCCAAGTTCAACCGAGTTGCTTGGAATGCAGCATTAGATGAGGTTAGACCTTGTTTGATCACTCGAGATTTCTGGCTTGGAGGAAGGATTGGTGGTGGTGGGACAAAATCATGTGTGGTGTGCTGTGTTTACATAATCGGACCACATCATACGCAGTACGATCAAAACAGTTCTATGCCTGATGTTTTTATCTTAAAGGTATAGCGGAGGATTTTCCCAAAGTTTAGAAAAGAAACGCCCACTCCACTTTTTGAAAAAATGCACATGCGCTACACTCTACCTGCTCCCAAGAGGGAACGCCTATTAAACGAGTGAGAGGGAGCATGCACAAGCCCAGTTTTCCTCATGCACAACGGCGAGCTTCAATAAATGGCTGAAACCGTAGCTCACGAGACACATAAACAGTTCAATTGCTCGTGATGAGTCGCTTGAACATAGTGGCGCTATTTGGTCACTCCACCACTTCATCGCTCCAGTGACGTGATGAACAGTGTGTGTGTGTGTGTGTCTGCCACTAACAGGGGAGAGAGAAGGTTGATCACTTCTTCTCCGGCCGTATCATAGACAGCGCTGCTTTTACAGTTTAAATGATCAACTTTCTAAAGGATGAGTTCACACAGAATGTATGCTTATTCAAGAAGTTAACCGCTTTAATTTTGCCCCACGGTAAATTCAAGAGGTCCAGGCTGCAGACCTCCTCTGCAGTGGGAGGGAGGGGCTGCTGCCTCGGCTCTGCAGACAGTGACGTTGTTGCTTGAAGTCGCTTAAAAAGTTCAAATTTTTCAACTTTGAGAGACTAGGTCGCTTTTCAGTAATCGCTCCAATCACACAAGTCACGTTGCTTGCGGGGAGATAACTTGAGGTTGTGTCATTTATGTTGATTTGAATGTAATCTCGTCGCTTCAGTCACTCCAGTCGCTTTTGGTATGAACACACCTTTAGTGCGCATGCTCAGCAAGCAAAAACTTGCTGGGGTCGAGGATGTACAACGGCCTTACATCAGAATGATTGACAATTAGCAGGACCAGTAGATGTTGGAAGCCAAAATAACATCATCCACAATACCTTTAATGTGTGGGGTCTGTAACAGATAAAACATCTCTTCAGATTCAGAAAATACATGTGTGTATCATGCTTTAGTTGCTCATGGAAAAATAGGAGCGTGCTTACAGTCCGGAATAAAGTGGGTTGACAAAATGAAGAAGTATTATACTAGGGAGACCATGGCAAAGGTGGTAGTGGGTCATCTTCTGATCGAGAGGTTGGGGGTTCGATCCCAGTACCTGACTATGTGTCAAAGTGTCCTTGGGCAAGACACTAAACCCTAAGTTGCTCCCAGTAGTTGACTAGCACCTTGCATGGCAGTCCTGTCCCATTGGTGTGTGAATGTGAGAGTGATTGGGTGAATGAGCTGATATGTAAAGCGCTTCGGGACTGCTTCAGTGTGGTGATAAAGCGCTATATACAATCAAGTCCATTTACCATTTACCATTTAGGTGTTTGTTGCATCCCCGCATACATTGCAAACTGGGCCCCTGCCCACATCGCAATGACTGGAGGGATATTTTCAAGAATAACTAGTACAGTGAGTTGCTCCTTCTTCTCCTTTTTTTTTTTTTTAAAAACTACCCATCTTTAAGTGTCCTGAAGTACTAGTAGAAATTTAGGAGAGAAAGTACAATAGATTATGCAACATTTTCATCTCCTGTAAAGGTTCATAGGCAAGATTTATCACCTTGTGGAAGTCATGCTATGTTTGGTGGTGGAAGAGAAATATGGCCTTCCAATGCCTTTAGGTTTGCTGTTTGCAGAACACACTGTGTTTGTTAAGCCACCCTTTTCTTCAGGGAAAGATAGGCTAAGCTCCAGATACGGGTTCAAATTTGCACCTGAACACAAACTAAATAAAGCCTATTACTCTTTGTAACCAAAGGCCATTAAAAGAAACAAGAATATTCTGACTACAATGCATTTTTGTAAATCGTTTAAGTCAACCACAATGTTTGCAATTATAAAAAAAAACATGATAATAAAGAGAATATGGAGAACCCTGAAACTGACAAAAAAAAAGCCCCCAAAGCTGGTGCTTATCACATTCTAAAGAAACAATAAGGGAAAAAATACAAACACTTGTTTAAATACAAATGAGCAGAAATAGCAGTTTCGATTTTGTGGCACATGTGACCACAGTGACCAATTTACTGCATACGCTTCAAACCCGATTATGGCTGTTTAGACCAGTTATATACATTAATAATATATTTCTCAAGATTGATTTTTGTAAGTTTTAAATCAATCTGTTTATGACCAAATGTGGATGGATTTTCAGGGTGACACTTAGGAAGGCAGTCTGGAGAAAGACGTTTTTACCGAAAATATATAACTTATGAGTATTTTTTTCTTTTTCTTTTTATTTCCTAATAATTCCTCAGCTTTCTAGTCCTCATGGTCAAATAAAACTATGGTATGAAATAGAATGAGGCATTTAATAGTGTCTGGGGCAGCAGGACCATGCTGGCTCAACATGATTTCTGGGTTGAATTCTAATAAGAAATAGATCCTCTGAGTGCTTGCTGAGTGGGAGAAAGGAAGAAGAGGGACAAGGAAGAACAAAAAGGATTTCATTAAATAATTTGGGACAAACAGTGATTAGTTTCAAGTTCATCTACGTTCCCAGGTTAAGTTAGTCTTTCAAATTATGTAGTGTGTAGGTTTGCCATTCTGTCAAAACCCTGCCAAATGTGCTCCGATCAGTGGGAACGTGTCTTTATGCGTTCTCCCCTATAATGCACCAATAAACTTTAATGGACATTCACAGTGACATGTGATGGTAAAACTCCTAACTGCCAACGTTGCTCATTTTTTTTTTTTTTTTTTTTTTTTTTAGCTCAATCATCCATCTAATACAACAATTGGGAAATTGATCAAAAGGAAGTATTATTACTCTAAATTCAATGAAACCAAGAGCTACTTCAGCGCTGCCTCACTTTGAATTGATTTACTGGCATGAGAGATGAACAGTCACATTGACACATTGGGTCCTTGTCAAGGATGAAGGTCAATACTCAGATAACATTATGCAATCCATCAGTCCATACTTAAAATTCTTGTGACAGAGATTCAGTCTCAGCAGTTGTCTTAGTCCTGAGTTGCACTTTCAGATTCTTCAAAAATCTATTCATCTTCGGTTCCCGGTTTTCATGACAACCCAGCTCAATGCTTAAAGCACATGGGAAAGGTTGTCGACCAATTGTAAGGCTCAGTGAGGGGTTATAGTTTGCTGTCAGCTTTTCCACAGTGTAAACACTTTGTTGCAAAAACCAAGCTAAACTTTATAAAAATCAGAAAAGAGCTTTAATCATCCCCGTAGAGCAATTAGAAAGGCAACGAGTGGCTTAATAATAGAAAAGAAAACAACACTGGTAATAATAATAATAATAATAATAATAATAATAATAATAATAATAATAATAATAATAATAATAATAATAATAATAATAATAATAATAACACACACCCAAGCAGAAAGAAAAGCATGAGAGGTAAACTGAATAACAAAAGGGTTCAATGCTTATGTATGAGAAAAAATAAAATGATGATGATGAATAAAATAAAGTATATATACATATGTAAACAGATTTTTACTCTGAGTAAATGTAAAAGAGTGATTATACTGCTTCTTGATTCGATTCCTTACCGGTTCTCATTGGGTGAGGGAATTAAATATTACAAATATATTTGTTTGCTTTAACTCTTGATTATACTATCTTTGTCTCTTTGATTTCCGGCAGATATATCAGCTCTCTTTTAATCCACCAGCTATAGATTGTTTTCACTGGATAATAATATATACAAAAGCACTACATAAAATTGATGAATTATTATCATTATTATTATTATTACAATATATGACACATTTTGGCTGCAAGCATTTGAGAATATTTACTGTGCTCCTTTTGAACTTGAACAACTTGATCCAAAACTAATTCAGACATAAAACAAAGATTTTTTCTGTAAAAAAGAACATATTAACCAAAAGTACAGCTGCACTTATTGCTATGTATGTAAACGGTAAAGCTTTAGTTTATCCTTTGTTTACATTTCTATAAATGAACCTTTAGAGACGCCGTCCCCATTGTTACATGTGACGTCATCAGCTGCGTTTGTGTGCGTGTGTGAACCAGTGTGAAAGAGCAAACTAAAGACAACGATCAGTACCAGTCCATCTTCTGTGTCTGATTACTTGTTATGAGGACATAAACTGGCACCGAGGTATGTGTTCTTGTGGAAGTTTGTTGTTTTCAGAAGAAAAGTCCATGCAAGAAGCAACTTTAGCGCGATTGTACAGATCCCAGAAGTGACTTACACCTGTGATTGATCATCCACAGAATCCCTGCCGGAATCACCTCATCCCGATTGTCTCCTCCTATGAACACGTGCCCATACCACAGTAAAGTGACCTCTTTGGCACAGTGCTGGTTTGACACCTGCACAACAAATTTAAGACCTGCTGAGAGATGGTTTAAAGGCACAGCTTTTATAAAATAATTATTTTATCACACTGTGTGCCAGGCCACAAGTGGACAGCTAGTCAACTGTCAAATTTTATCAGTTGCATTAAAAACAGCTAAAGGAAGAGCAGTTATTTGAATGAGGATTTGAATAAGGTTAATGCTGCTCTTGTATATTCTCTCACTTTCTGACTGTTCAAGCAGTAAAAGTAGATTCACTTCCAACTGATTGAACTGTTTGCAGCACAATAGCACTGTTAAGGCAAAAATAAGTACATGGTATGCCATTATGTATTATCTCTAATTTTTTTGCACAAGGGAATACTCAGTGACGTGCAGTCAGGGTAGGCAAGGTAGGCAGTGCCTACCCAAGGGTGAATTGATATTTTAAATATTTGTTTTAAATACAATATAATTATGAATTATTTATTTTTCCATTTCCAATAGCCTACAGCACCTATAAGTTTGAAAGTCCATTTTGTGCATTTCATAGCCCAAATTACTAAACAGCGCTATTTCCTGGAACAGCTGCACAGTCTCACTCCGATGTAAGGCAGAGGGAGGCCACACCCCCTCCCAAAGGGACTTTGCTCCTCTGCCTCCGTTCCCATTGCGTGTCATCTTTAGGTCCCCGAGATGACTACCATTTATGTCCAAAGGCAGCATAGAGAACTGCCTTTGGACGTAACCGCGCTATGCTAAATGGTATACTAAGTTCACAAGTGTATAAGTGAATTGATGTCATGCTGCTATGTTCTCTTGCTAGTGGGCGGGATAACACTACAGTCAGGATGACAGCACCAGAGACGATAGAGTAACTTTTTTTTGAGGAAAAACAACAGCTTTTAAAAGATGGGAGACCAACACCTGAGTTTTCAGATATTCAGCAAAGGTAACAGAAAATGTTTCATACTTTCCACAGTGAATGGTACAAAGGAAGGATTGGCTTTGTGGATGTGCCTCACTGAGGTTGTTCCGAGTTGTTGTTGTTGACTTTTTCTCCGTGTTTCTGTGTTTCCAACACAAACAACAAATGTGCAGCCGTGCCGAGGCTATATTAAATAATTGTTTATGTTTCTTTAATGGTGTTCTACAATGTTGATTTTGTTAAATGGCTAAATACTTGTTCATGTGGATCTTGTTGGGTTTTTTCTTTCTTATTCTGAATTTTATATTTTGATAAGTGCATTGAGATGACTTTGTTAGAAATTGCTTCATACAAATAAAATTGATTTGAATTGAATTAACACTTGCCAGCAGAAACATATGAAATTGTCATTGGTGGTCTCGATTTGCAACGTGCCTACCCAACCCTAGTGGTCACGGCACGTCACTGGGAAAACTGCATTCTTCACTGTTCTGAGTGAAATCATTTGCTTCCTATTGGTGCCTTGCATGAAACAAATGATCCTAAAGCACACATTTGAAAAATAAAACAATGTAATGTTTCCCCTAATTTATTTACCTGTCAGAGGAACACAGCAGGATTAAACCACATCTTACCAAAATGTAAATCAGACTGGAAACAGTGCTTTTGAGCCTTTTGTCAGCACTTTAGACAACACAATCAAAGACACATTTTCCCTCCAACAACCTACCGGCTGAGATGGAATGTTACTAGCCTATGCTCTCCGGAGCAGGCAACCCTAAATCATTCCTTTCTAAATAAAATGTCCTTTGGTTTTTATCTTTCCACTCTATGTTGCAGTTAGGCTATTATATTTGACATATGTACAGTGGCTGTAGTAGAGCAGTGCCCTTCACTTGAGTGATAGTCTCTGTCTAAGAGACTAACAATATTTGACTTAAAGTGATGATTAGGCCATGTTCCAGATGTTTTTTTGCTACTTAGTACACTCGCATGTCATTTTGCTGCTGCTCATAGTGGCCCTAGGTAGACCCTCACAGCCTCCTTGGATTACTGTAAATCGTTGGGAAGATAAAGCTGTTGCCTGGAAGCCAGACAGGACATGATTCTCAACTGTACTCCTATTATGGGCTTTTCATTGCTTCCATTTACTTCATACCAACTGAATGGAACTAAACTCTTCATCATCCCTCCGTTGTCGGCATTACCTGCCACGACGCAAGGATGGATGCCAAAGCTCAGTCTCGGTCAAGCTTCAAGAAGTAATAACAAAGCTGAAACTTTACTGCATCCATTTTTTTTTTTTTACCAAAGCAAAACAAAAGCTTTCCCTTCTCTGTGTATGACCTCTTTGCACACTCTGAAATGGAGCATCATGCCTGAATGTGAAACTAATCCTGTAGTCTTGAGATTAAATACGTTGTGCTTAGTGATGCTAGGAGAAGAAGTAATAATCTAGCAGACACACTTCATTTCACTTCTTGGATGCTGACATGCAAATGAGGCTCATTTGTATAATCTTTCCGAATGAAAAAACTGATAATCAAATACCATCAGAAGTCATTAATATTCAATTAGGTGTCACTTATGCAAAGTCATGCTGTTAAAGGAATTCAAAGGGGAGCCAAGAGGACCACTCTGAAAACCAAAGACAAATTGGAACAGGGAACATTTCCTGGCGATTTGTGTCATTTCAAGTAACAGGAAGTTGTGATCTCAATGTTTGCCACCACATTAGTGATGCTCCTTCAGCTCTTGTTCAGTAGATTGATGTTTATCTATCAGAACTACTCTATTTTTCTCTATTCAGGGCTGGTAATTTTAGGCTACCAGAGTAGTGTTGTTTAAGCTGTTTCCAAACATTCCCTGTTTGGAAAAATAAGATAATTAATTTATTTGTATGATATTTAGTTATCAATTTACCATTGTATGACATACAGCACAATCGACACGCTTTAAAGTAAGGTGGGAGTGAGTTCAACAATTATCTGTTACGATCAAGTTGAAATTGTACAGGTTTGATTTTCTGACAGAGGAGTTACTGAATGGTGCCTTTCATCCATTATACACACATTAGGCTTTATATGTCTAACAGCTATTTATTATAAAAGGGGTTAGAAATAAAATCAGTATTACTAGCATAATAGATATTAGGGCAGTTACAGAGCTCCAAAGAGAGGCAAAAGAGGGGAGAGTCATTTGAATAGATCTGGCTAATGCTTACGGCTCCATACTTCACAAGCTGTTGGAAGTGGCACTTTGTTTCCATGGTGAAATCATCAGCTTCATCCTGGGTTATTAAAGCCCTTTTTAAGATGAGATTCACCTCTGGGTCAATAACATCAGACCGACGGAGGCATGAGGAGGGAATTATAACAGCCTCCACCATTCCAGTCATCCTATCCTCACTTTCTATGAATATGATTGTCAAATTAATAGAGGTGTACTGCAGAGGACTGTTGTCAAAGTCTGTTGTGTGCCCTCCCCCAACCCGAGCCTTCATAGGATGTGACAAACAAGGCAGCAGGTGCATTCGCCAAGGGCTCAAGAAGCTCATCCGATGGGCAAGGATGAGCATATGTAGTAAAGACTCTTTTTTAATTTTAAAATGCACAGGGACATTACTGTCACATTTCTAAACAATGAGAATAAAGGCCTTTATCTTCCTAATGAACACATTGAAACATTTATAAACGCCATGACACCCCAGGATGAATAGATTAGTCGTGTGTCTATACTTTGTTTTTTCACATCAGCTGCCTTTACTCAGTGCCGTCTCCTCAGACCTATTGTTATCAAAGTCAGTGATGCATTCTCTTTAACTGTTCTTAAAACTGAGTTTGAAATAATGGATATAATTTAGATTAGGAGCAACACTGCTCGAACTACCTTATTTTGAACACGTTACTGTGGGAAAAGCTTTTAAATGTTGCTCCCACATTTGTTCAATTCCTTTGTCTTGTTTGAAATCCTCTTAAGAGATTTTTTTTCCAAAATAACATTATCTTCAAACAAACATTTCACATTTAATCATTGCATTTCCCCCCTTACATAATTCACCAAGGTATTGGAGGCCCTTTTGAAGCAGTTCTTTTTCTGAGAGTCCACTGGGATTTGCTCCCTGTTGGCCTCTCTGCTTACACCAAAGCTTCTCCTTTCAAACCAGGCTTTGAGTAAAGAAGGAAAACGGGGAAAAAAGAAACCTCTGAGGAAAATAGGTGGTGAACTGATGAACAATTCACTGGTGCATACCTGACAGGAATAGCGATTTTATCACCTTGACTATTCTCAGCAACACAAAACCAAGATTTCTCACTGGATGCTCACATGCCAGTCAAGAAGTTGGGCTGATGGATATTTCACAAAGGAGTTAGTGCTGTAATCACCTAATACATGCTGGAAGGAAACTTCTCAATATTTACTGAAGTATCTGGAAACTTTAGTGTCCTAAATATATCTGGTTTGTTTTCTCACACAGCCCTTGGTTTATTGTTTCCTCCTTAGCAGATAGAGCTGGGATAAACAATTCTTTTTTAAACGATTAATCTAGCGATTATTTTTTTGATGCATCAATTAATCTAATGATTCATTTTTCCACTTCAATTTGACTCGATTCGATTATCTCCCCAATAAAGCTAGGGTAGGCGATTTTCTACACTTTTTAAGTTTTTGGTTGAAATTGTCTTTATGTCCTGACTGAAATGAAGATCTTATGTGCTCTGAAAAAGGAACAAAGACAATATGTCATCTGTAGCAGCTGTAAATCTGTAGTAACTTCGACCAATGAAAAAACCTAACCCTTTTTTTTAGCCAATCACGTCTCCCTGTCTCCTTGCTCATACTCGACCCCTCGCATACACGAGTTCACACTGTTTTTGGTCGCATTTTTTTTAACATATATAATGGTTAAGTTTATTGTTTACTTACAGGGACAGTTAAGTTATATAATGAGAATAGTTACCCAAATAATTAGGAAGCAAAATTATGCAATTCACTATTACCCTAAAGGCGGGCAGACACTGCGTTTTTTTCAATCGTTGTACTCAGCTCCAGCTTAAATTGCGCAACTCAATTACAATCTGAATGTTCACAGCTCAGGATTCATGTTCTCACACTATGGACTGACATTCTGACATGACCTGACTGCTCACACTGTACGTCCATACACAAAACGTCGGGGTCTTGTTTCCGGAATTGCCACAATAAATTAGAAGAACTCAGAAGCATCGCAATAAAAACAGAAGAAGAACCCGGAAGTGGATAGACACTCGCGAATCTCAGCATAAAGAGCTTCAAAAAAGAAAAGGCGGCGATGTGATGAACAAGGAACTGACTGGACAGACGTGGGCAGTACGTTCCGTCAATTTCACAACGGTCCTATAGTGTTCGCGCAAACGCAGCGTGAGAGTTTGAGGTAAGCTGGTCTGTGGAACTGCATCAACAGTAAGATACCCTCACAAAAAGCAACCAGGATTTCAAACAGGTTTGATTTTCTTGCAACCATACGATTGCTGATCGGGAGCTGGTCATGAGGTATTAATAGCTTCTCGTGATCCCATGTATACTACATGATGCACGACACACAATTTAGCAGAGACTCGGCCCGATCCCAAAATTAGATGCACGAGTGGCTCAAAATGTGCCAAAAATCACACAGTGTATGCCTACCCTAACTTGCACCATCAGAGTAGGCAATTAAGATAAGATATGAGATTCATCCTAAAGGACATTTAAAACATGATGGGATTGCATAAGGGACATTTTTAAATTCCACTGAAAATATTTTTGATTGTCTTCAACATTAAATATATAAGTAATTAGCTATCAATCTAATACAGGCAGACATGACATTTGTACTTCAGAGACAATTCAAACCTCACTTATTTTCAGAGCAGGGATATTCAACACCAAACTACATACACAAATATACATACTACAAATATGAACTAAAAACTATATACTTAGGAAAACGGCTATATTTTTTTTTGCTACTTTTCTCTTTATTTTGGCTTTAACATACATGTAGGCTTAGCATATACTGTTTCATTTGAATATTCTCTATAACAAGTTCTACTATGGAATCAAATCAAAAACACTTTATTAATTTGTTAGGAACTTCATTTACAGAGAGAGCGCCAGTGCAGCAACAATAAAACACAGCACCAATAAAACACAGCACATATCCATTCACACATTAAAATTCTGACATTCATGAGTTCCCTAATAAATGGTTAAAAAAACTCCAATAACAATAGATTAAAAACAAATGGCCAACAAACAAAGCGACTACAAATTACAATTCTGGCAGACAGCACACCATTTTTGCTTTGTGATTATTATAATTATACGTAGAAGATACAAAAGGTGACTAAGTTATATTTAAATCTCCCATCAACAACCTACCGGTATTTTTATTCAGATATGCAAAAAAACAACATGAAAAAACAGGAACATAAGGAATACATTGACAGCCATACAGGCGTCATTCTATTGTATAATTATAGAGGTGAAAGCTTAAAACATAAATAGATGACATTTTGTCATTTAATGGTTCATGATTTCATTCTCAAAGTGAACACTGCATCAATGGGCAAGGTGCTGTTGTGGAAAACCATCTTCAGGAGGGGTGTCATGATGAAGTGTGAGTCTGGTAACTAATCACACAATGCCTATCAAAGTGAAAAACATTGAGAGACTTACCTAACCACACGGAAAAAAAAAACGAAAACACTTTCCCCTAAGATGGTTAATTATGAGTGCGTCCACACGAAAAGGCGGAAAATACTGTAGTAAACATTAGGGGCCTCTGTGGCGCTGTAACGCTGCTACAGAAATACACAGAAACAGGGAAGAAGACATCGAGAGAAAGGCAGCATCTATTTGAAGCATGTCTGGACTAGGAGTGGTGGTTTTTTCACTTGTTTCTTTATTTGGTCACAATGAGAATCACCAGATTATTTTTAAGGCTGTGCTGCAGTTTCAGCATGACACTGGAATGTATGGGAGGATCTAGTCGTTACAATAAAGATCAGTGGAGGGCAGTAATACTGCCTTGTGGCGTCCACTCTGCCATCAATACAGAAGAAAAGAAAAACAGGACATACAAAAGAAAAGAGGAAAGAGATGGAGACAAAGACATGAAAGAAAATTTGCATGTGGACCGATGACAAGGTAGAGCTTCTGCTTTGTTGCCATGGTTACTGTTGTTGTTGTGGGGGGTCACACATGTGGGTCAAGAGAGAGGTGGGGCTAAGGCGTCATCGTTCGCAGAATATGCGTATACGCCGTCTGCACGGTGCCCCAATGGGTGGCGTTGACAGACTTTCTCACACTGGGACCTGTTTTCAGAAGTTATTGTATTCGGCTTCCAAATCGTCATTGTCGAGTGGACAGAAGGCATGAACGTTTAAAAACATGACTGTTTAGACTACAACCTGTCTCTGTGGTCGGGGCCTTATTGTAGGATAAGGCTGTTATATGAAGCAATTCTACTCTGAATAAGTAGAGTCACTATTCATTTACACAACTGATGAAAAAAACACATTTTAATGGTTGTGATTGATTCAAACTAAGCGATAAGGACTAAGGTAGTGCACAGTTACTCAAACAGTGCTGCACCGTAAGAGCAAATCAACAGAAAAACACCTCCTTAAGAACTCAAACCATCACCTCCAACAAAGCTGTAATCAGGTCATGTTTGACCCGTTTCATTAGTCTGTAAAGTAATACAATGAAAACAACAAACAGCTTGTACATTGTGCTGGCTATTGTAATACCCAGAGACGATAACCTACGACATCAGTTGAAGTTATGATTTATGGAAGGGGTGATACTATTCTTTGTTCTATTCAAAGCTCTGACGCCTGATAAGGCAAACATATTGTGCAGATTGCAGCTACGATAAGCCCTATTTCCGAGATGTGTAGTGTTTAAAATCTCCTCACTAGCTGTAATTCTCCTCCTCTCTAACCCAATCCTGTAACAACAGAGCCCTTGATAATGTTATTGCTCATGGTTCGTGACCAGCGAAGATAAGAGAAATAGGTTTCTTTAAGCCCTGCAAAGGCTTAACCTATGACTCTACTTATAGCAAGCCCCTCAGACCCTGTTAACCCTGTTAACTGCAGCTTTCTACAGTACCTTGACACAGCAAGTGACATAGTTTCATACTTCCGATGCACTTTATGTGTTGTTTGCAGGAATGGTAACATTAGCAATTTATGCAAAACCACAGGTTGAAAGCCTCTACTTAAGCTTTAAACTGAAGCTTAGAATCATGACTCAAATTACTGAGCTTGAAACTCAATAAACACAATTAACAATTATTGAGTATAAAAATTAGCAGATTACATAATACTGACATATCTGCATGCAGGGGAGTCCTGGTTCACTAATTAAATTATTGATTTTACAACCTGCAATTAAAGAATGGCTTTACTGAACTTTGAGCACGAAAAATAGAAAATGTTAAACACAATCTCTGCACTTTGTTGATAAAAAGCTTTATTATTACTGTTCTAAGATATGTGATCGCCATTTTATGTTATTTTTTCAAAAAAGGTTACACTTATTTACCTTATTTTCTTTTTTTCATACTTTGCCACGATGGGGGCCCCTAATAATTTCTCATTCTTGAAAGGGAGTCACAGCAGAGAAAGTATGTGAATCACTGTCCTAACCAATAATATCAGTTCAGTTTATTTTATTTATTTATTTTTTTTTTAACATATTCTCTCAAACAACAACAGCACAACAGATGTTAAAATATATTGAATTTTATGGCAATAATCAGTCAATAATATTGATGGGCCGATAATATTACCCATCTCTGTTTTTGAGTGAACAACTTTTTTAAATACAGATTCAAGCATGTGAAGCTCTTAGTGATACAATCAGCAAAATAGAGATCACTCAAGCCTATTAAGTGAATCTGAAGTGATTGGAAACAAAGAGGTTGAATCAGTACCTAATCAGCCATCCCACTACAATGAGCCTCTTTAGATGCACACAAAAACTCCCATACTTATCTGATTTCTGCACTTATCAGATTATACAAGTGATCGTGGAAACACCATTCTCTGATATCAGTTATTAGATAAAGAAAGAGTTATATAATTATGGAAAATCAGATAAACACCCATGAATACTCTGTGTCTTTATCCATACATTAGTAAAAAAAAAACATTTATTTGTGCCTCAGGAACAAAGAAACATCAGGTAATTTAGCAAAAGCACTTTATACAGGGCGGAAAACACAGTGTACTGTATCTCAGATTAAAAACATTTCTGCTAACAAAACATTTTAGAATTCTTATGGTTAACAGCCTCTATAAAGCACAGAGTGTATTAGTTATTCAAGGTGTGCCCTTTCTAAAGGGAGGCGTTCACAGTTGTGTCCACTTCATTCAGCTGAATCAAATACCATATTAAGGGATTGGTTTGGTAAGATAAATCTGCCTGTGCTGGAAAGGGAGGCGGTGGTGGTCCACACTAAGACTGAAAGAACTTTTCTCTCTCGAAGAGAAGAGCTTTTCAGCCATTTTGTAAGGACAACCACGGATACTGATCTGTAGAACATTTGGTTTCAACACCTGCATCACTCTACCTTAATTAAATCACATCAACAAAACGCTACAAATCACCGCATGCACATTTGAGTTGGGATAGAGTCCACGCACATCTGACACGGCCAACAGAAGGTGCTAGGGAAAGCTTGGCTTTATTTGATAAATAAAGCCAGACAACATCGTTGACGGGCACCTTGGCGCTGTTTCTGGATTCACCAGAGCTGCGCTCAGACGAGAGTTTCTTTCAGCGCTACTTCCATCTCTCCCGTGCTCAGTTTGCCGACCTGCTGACCCCCATTGGCACTCGCATCTCCTACCAGGACACCAGCTATAGGCCCTCTATTCCAGCAGAAGAGCGTCTGTGCATCTGTCTTTGTTAGTGTGTTTTTTTTTTTTCATTATTCTGAATTTGTCACGGTTGAAGAAAGCTCCTGATTGGTGAACGTGCCGCACACGCCCCAAAATTTCAACAATCTCAACTCTAGCATCCGCCTCGGTGGAGGTGCCGGATGCACATCAAAAGCTTGAAATTTCAAAAGCTTCAAAACGCGCCGCACAGGAGGCACGGGACGCGTAGCGGAACCTCTCGACACTCCTAGAAGCATGTCCACCATATATTGTGTATGTACACCTGACGCTTTTCACACGTTTGGTGTGAACGTGCCATAAAACGAGTCAATATCTGTGCTCGGATTAAATGAAAATCCTCATTGGCGCTGGTTGTGTCTACGTTCTGCATTCTAATCAGAGCGCCCCTCCCCTACACACACATGCTCTGCTGCTCACTGACAAACACACACACACACACACACACACACACACACACACACACACACACACACACACACACACACACACACATACACACACACACACACACACACACACACACACACACACACACACACACACACACACACACACACACACACACACACACACACGCAGCTCTGTCGCTGCACTATCTTTTCCGTTAACATCTAGGGTTTCTTCAGCTTCAGGTTTGTTTTTACTTCAGAGTTCTGGTAAACATGGGTTCGTTCAGACGTGGTGCTTGGTAGAATGTGACTCGCGTTGCCTGTCGAATATTTTTATTTCCTTTTTCTTTTTTTACCTTTTCTGACACTTTCTCGATGTATTTCATAAAAAAATAAACGTAGTAGTGGTATAAATAAGCTACACACACACGCACACACACACACGCCCTCTCCTCTCTGCCGGTCGTCAGAGTTTTTTTCTTACCTTCAGTTTTTTTAGTTCAAGCACTGAGTGTCTGTTTCTTGTTGTATTTCATAAAAAAATAATGTGTAGTGATATAAAAATTAAGCCACACGCACACACACACACACGTGCGTGCACTCTGTCACTGTCTCTCTCTCTCTTACTTCCACACAACTGGTGTGAAAATAAAAAATAAAAAAGAACAAAAAATAAATAAATCACACTGATCATTAAAAAAATAATAAGTTAAAAAATGACAGTTATGTTGAGTATGAAAACACTTGTTCATTACATTTTACTTACTTTACCCCGCCCACTCGAAGTACAGATGCAGATCATTTATATGGTAAACAGATACAGATAATGCTGTTCTCGCTTCCCCCATATTTTTTTAAACTAGGTCTTACAGTAAAGGAGCGTAGGGCAGGATCTAGAAATCAGACTCTATAGTGACACCATGGTGGTTAGGGTAACTGCAGCCATCAGCCAAGCAGCCGCAGGGGCACGCATCAACTGTTTACAGCTGATACTAGAGGATAGATACCCGACCGAACCCCGACGGCACCGGACGAGTCGGGTTCGTACAGATATTTAGAACCAGTGGTCGGGTTTGGTCACATTGTTTTGTTTGCGCACAGCGTTCTCCTTTTCCTGCTACAGCTGCTGCAGAGTGCAGCTTAAACTGTATACAGTGTTGGGGAGAAACAGATTACATGTAAAGTTACGTTATCAGATTACAAAATACTACAAAATAGTAACTGTCATCCTTTACAGTTACAGTTTAAATGGTTGGTACATTGTTAAAATCAATGAATTACACAAACTCCCAACATGGCAATGCAATGCTTCTCCCAGAAGCCCCAATGTATTTATGACAAAACCTATTTGTCAATCATAAGTTGCACAGAACAGGTATGGATGCTGTGAGATGATGGCTCTATAAAATCTTCCTCAGTCTGTACATACTTTCCGCTGAAGAGTGACAAAGTTTCACAAAGTTTGCTGATATTTCCACCTGGTAACTGTCAGCAAACAGCTGATCACAGCTGGCATGCTAACGTTAGTTTCTCTATTATGTTGGGTAATGATGTTATGATGTCAGAGCAGAGAACAATTTATCTATGGTGGAGATAACCCAGCTAACTAAAGAGATGGCAGTGTGTGTGTGTTGTTGTTGTTTGTGCATGTGCATGTGCGTGCAGACGCTGTGTGTGTCTGCCCTGTGCACGGGTGAAAAGGTGTATATATTTGCTGGTGATTTTAACTTGATGTTTTACCTGCTATTGTTTCCATGGCTGCTCCGTTTGTATGATAACGCAATTAAAGGTTTATTTTGTATTTATTAACATATAATAATAATATATATGATACATTTTAATTATAAGGCACCTTTCAAGGAATCCAAGGTTACCGTACAGAAAACAGGTTAAAACAGTAGAAAACAAAGAAAAAATAAGGTGGACAATAATGGAAGTTCAGTGGAAAACTGTCGATCAGAGGGAGAAGACAAGTTTAAACAAATGGGTTTTGAGTTGGGATTTGAAAGTGGTGAGTGAATCTGCATTTCAGAGGTCAGGAGGTAGTGAGTTTCAGAGCTGGGGAGCAAAACGACAGAATGCTCTGCTTCCCATGGCGATGAGGCATGCAGGGGCGACACTGAGGTGGATGGAAGAGGATGATCTGAGTGAGCGAGAGGGCGTGGCAATGTGGCACGCCCTCTCATGGCAATATCACACACTTCTCTAATGCTACATTTCACTGTTCAATTAAAATGTGTTGCCTAAACATGTTATTATTGAGAGCTGAACAGTAATTCTGATAACTGATTTATTCATTGTTGGTTTTTTTCTTCTGCCTGTTTGTATTTGTACGCTTTAAACTAAATAAACGCTTGAAATGCCACAGATTGATTCCAGGGCTTATAGGTTTGTTTTCTGTTTGATTTGCTTCCTTTGATTCATGCTGAGATGCTTTGATGTTCAGCAGAGGTCAGCTGCTCGTCTCTCACAGTGTGAACATCTCACTAGTATTTAAACTAGTAACTAGTTATACAGAGGATGTTTTCAGATAAATATTAAATACATACAATATTTTAAAGGACAATGCTTTGACCTACGCAAACCTTTATTAATCGATTATGAAAATAATTGTTAGTTGCAGTTCTACAGATGAGTATTTTGAGTATGTGTTATTACTGTGAAGTGTAATATGACCATCAGCAATTAAGAAATTAAATTTAATGTGGAAGTAATCCAAGTAATGAGATTACAGTACTTAGATTGAGGAATGTAAGGGATTACGTTACAAATACATTTTTTGGGCATGTAATCTGTAACTGGTTACATTTTGAAAGTAACCTTCCCAACACTGACTGTATAACAGTGAGAGCAGTGATCCGCAGGGCAAGGACAAAGGAGCAGAGGACAATTATAAAGGAATACACCATTGAAACATTCATTTTCCCGCACAATAACATGGCTTATCCTTATTTTTGATAAATAGATTATGTAAATAGATCCAGTGGGTCTCTTGCGTGCATTGCGCCCCTGTTTGTGTTTCACTTTTGCTTGTTACCCGTGCACTGATCCGATGTTGATATTAACAGTTGTTTGTTAATAAAATCGATGCTTACCACTAAAACAAATGTAGATGTAATTTCTTTGAGGACAAAAAATTAGGTTTTCACTGTGGAGTCGGACTCGCACAAGTAAATGCAGCCCGATCCGCCCTCCAACTGTGATGCGGTTATTTATTTACTTGCCGTTCATGTGACTGTTTACTGCAAGACCTGTGCATCAGCAGTTTAGTCTACCGTGCTTGTTTGTTGTCTCCAAGCCGTCTTCTTCTCATTCTTCTTTTTTTCTGGTTTATTTCCAAGCTGTCGAGAATGTGCACTAGAGTCATTTGACGCTGCGGGAAATTTACGCCAAGAACAGCAGTACAAAATTTATCACACGATCTTTTCAAGGCAAAAGGTAGAAATGTGTGTGGACTAGATTCTCTTTGGTTTAGAACGCTTCATCACCCGTTAGCAGTAGGAAAAAACTTAAAATTAATGTAATTTTTTTTCTCAAATCCTGCCCTATGCTCCTTTAAATTATATTCTGTCAGGTTTTGAATTATATATGTTCAATTATCACTTCTTTTGTCACCAATTTTTTTGATTTAATTACTTTTTAAACTAACTAGAAAAATAGTAAGTAAATAAACATCTGAAAATCTGAAAAAATTAAATAAAATAAAAACAAATTACATTTCAAAAGTATAATAACCCTGACACACACTCACTCACTCCATTGTACATACTACATTTGTTCTTGCTTGTTTATGGGTTCTGTGGTAATACATTTGGTTAGTTTGAAAGCACCTGCTTTTTGATGTAGGCCTGTGGTGTAAATATAGGTGTAAATATAAAGTTTCATCTTTGCGTGGTGCTGGACTTATTCCTGCCTCAGAAGCGTGTAGGATGAAAAGCGAGAATACTATAATTTCAGGGCTGCTCCACCCAGAGTGCATAACTGGGATGAAGGCACCACTACTTCCTAGTGGCACCTGTATTCAGAATGAAACAAAAAATTTGTTGTAACTTCAGCAGTGTGTTACAACAGTGTGTATGATAATAATAATAATAATAATAATAATAATAATAATAATAATAATAATAATAATAATAATAATAATAATAATAATAATAATAATAATAATAATAATAATTGTTCTGGCTCCTTATGAGCCATCCAGAGTTTATTTTATGCTGTGAATGTATTTATAGGGCTTCCTACATTATTTTTAAGAGTTTGTTTACACTTACGTTTTATTTGGTAAAACCGGAAGTGGCGGCTATACTACTTCCGGTTTGCCGAAAAGTCCGGAGAAATATTGTTCAGACTGCTGCACTGTGTCCTAAGTCATCACAGCCTTTTTACCACTCACACACACATGAGTCATGCTGCTCTTCTGATGAATAAAATGCATCAAAGAAACAGCCAGCGTGGTCATTACACTGGTTAACTGCCTGCCTAGGAACACACGGGGAAACTCCGAGGGCAGAACAGTAAAAAGGCTGCGGAAACGACTTCAGCAGGAGGATCAGTGCACAGTCTATCAGACTTCAGAGACAGATCCAGCCATGCAGCCATCTGAGGATGAGAACTTTGAGGTACGGTCTACCTGCTCATCTAGATCTAGCTCTAGATCCTACAACTCACTCACTAAAGCAGCAGTGGAAGCACGTGCTAAAGCTGAAGCTGCTCGCGCCAGAGCAGAGTTTGCACGTAAAGAAATTGAAATTAAAATGAAACAAGCAGAGTTAAGTGCCACATTAGATGCCCTTAAAGAAGAAAAGGAAGCAGAGGCTGCACTCGCTGAAGCCAGTGTGTTTGAAGCAGCTGTGGCTGAAGAAGCCATGAATCTTGAAACGCAGTCAGCACATTCATCAGGAAAACAAGATGAGGACTCAAAATTAACTCAAGTCTACACTCAAGCTAAATTGACCCCTCAAATGCTTAACCAACTTCCAACCACAATACATTCAGACAGCTATAAGCTACAAACCGTCTTCAAATACTCATCAGATCATCGTCGTGAAGATGTACCAGACACTAAAAGTTTTACACCAGTTCAGAGATGCATCTTAAGCCCAGTCCCAGATCTAGCTGCCTCATTTGAATATGGCCCCAAAACAAATAAACAGGACATTAAAAATGAGTTTGATAATCTTCTGCCACCAGAATCCCCTCTCGCACAGTACAGGCATCCGAGTATCACACCTCAACCTATGTACTCCTTTTCCCCTAACAGTTCGTCTTTCCAGCCAAATCATCAAAACACTGGGGACTATGACTCTATTAATCTTGCTAAATTTCTTGCTAAGAGAGGTTTAGTCACAGATGGTCTAACAAAGTTCACAGACAGGGCTGAAGACTACTGGGCATGGAGGGCTTCCTTTTATAACACTATAGAGGGGCTAAGCTTAAAGCCTAGTGAAGAGTTAGATTTACTCTCCCGGTGGCTCGGAGAGGAGTCTTCCAAGCATGCCAAACGCATACGTTCTGTCCATCTCAATAATCCAGCAGAGGGCCTTCGCCAAGTCTGGTTACGACTACAAGACTGTTATGGGACACCAGAGGCAATAGAAAAGTCTCTCTTAGACCGATTGGAGAATTTTCCCAGAGTCAATAATAAAGACCCACAAAAACTCAGAGAACTTGGGGACCTACTATCTGAGGTAGACGCAGCAAAATCTGATGGCTCTTTACCTGGCTTAGTCTATTTAGACACCTCACGCGGCATCGCTCCAGTTGTTGAAAAGTTACCACACAATCTCCAAGACAAGTGGATGTCAGAAGGGACAAGATACAAGCAAAAATACAACGTAAGCTTCCCTCCTTTTTCATTCTTCTGTCGTTTCTTACAAGGTGAAGCAAGAATGAGAAACGACCCAAGTTTTAAGGCAGCCACACCAGCTTCCATGTCCACTTCAGCGACACACGACAACCACTACGCAAGAGCTGTTAAGTTCAGAGCTCCTGTCACGGTTCACAAAACAGAGGTAAATAAATCCAACAAAACAAGCTTAGTCCGAGAATTCACCACAAAACAGTGTCCCATCCATCAGAAACCACACTCACTCAAGAAGTGTAGGGGCTTTAGAGAAAAGACACTAGACGAGCGCAAGGCATATCTCCGGGAACACAATATTTGCTTTCGCTGCTGTGACTCCTCTACTCACCAAGCTAAAGACTGTAAAGTTGAAATCACATGCTCTGAGTGTAACAGCAACAAACACCTTTCTGCACTGCATGCAGGTCCAGCACCGTGGATTGCACCACACAGCCAAACTCAAAATGCCACTCCAGACCACGGCGGGGAGCAAAGGGAGGAACATGGTGTGAGGAGTAATTCAGGCAGTTTAGAAACTACCTCAACATGCACTCGTATATGTGGGAACTTAAGTGGGGGCCGCTCCTGCTCAAAAATATGTCAGGTGTATGTCTACCCAGAGAGGCATTCAGAAAAGAAAGTCAAGGTTTACGCAATCATAGATGACCAGAGCAATAGGTCATTAGCCAAATCAGCACTTTTTGACACCTTTGGCATTTCTATGGGCAACATAGCACCATATACACTTAAGACATGTACTGGGGTTTCCATGACAAATGGCCGCATAGCCGAAAACCTCATCATTCAGTCTGTCGATGGTCAGTTCTCCACTCCTCTGCCTTCCCTGCTTGAGTGCGACTTTCTACCAGATAACAAGTCAGAAATCCCAACACCAGAGGTTGCGATGGCTCATCCTCACCTCAAACACCTGGCAAGTAAAATCCAACCCCTTGACCACGAAGCCCAAATAATGCTGCTGTTAGGCCGAGATGTAATACAAGTACACAAAGTGTATGAACGTGTTAATGGCCCAATCAACGCTCCATTTGCCCAGAGGCTTGCTCTTGGGTGGGTTATTGTGGGGGATGTATGTTTGGGGGGAGCTCATAAGCCAACTGTTGTGGGCTCATTCAAAACTAGCGTCCTTGAAAACGGGCGTCCAAGTTTCATGCCACCCTGCCAGAACATGTTTCACGTTAAAGAGCAACTTCATTCACTCACTGAGCCCTGGGACTCTCGAAGCTCATGCCAAATAGGGGATCAAATATTTCAACAAAGTGAGAAAGATGAAAAGCTAGCACCTTCTCTTGAGGACCGAGCCTTTCTCCAGATTATGGAAAAAGACTTCTATCAAGACAACACAAACAGCTGGGTGGCACCATTGCCTTTTCGCACACCGAGGCCCTACCTCCCGAACAACAGAACTCTAGCTCTCAGTCGCTTCGAGTCACTTTGCCGCACATTAAAGAAGCGTCCTGAAATGCAGAAACACTTCATGGACTTCATGCAGGGGTTGTTCGACAAAGATCATGCCGAACCAGCTCCAGCTCTTGGGGAAGAAGAAGAATGCTGGTATCTGCCTTTCTTTGGTGTCTATCACCCACAAAAACCTGGCAATATCAGGGTTGTGTTTGACTCCAGTGCTAAATTTCATGGGGTCTCTTTAAATGATGTGCTGCTTACGGGGCCGAACATGAATAACAGCCTTGTCGGGGTGCTTGTCCGCTTCAGAGAAGAAGCAGTAGCGGTGACTGCGGACATACAACAAATGTTTCACTGTTTTTACGTGCGAGAAGACCACAGAAACTTCCTCCGGTTCCTCTGGTATCGCAACAACAATCCAACCGAGCCCATCATTGAGTACAGGATGAAGGTGCACGTGTTCGGCAATAGCCCATCCCCAGCAGTGGCAATATTCGGTCTGAGAAATGCAGCACAACAGCCAGACACAGAGTACCCCCCAGAGGCCAGAGAGTTTGTTCAAAGACATTTCTACGTTGATGATGGATTAAAATCTCTTCCCACTGAGTCTGAAGCAGTCAAGCTTCTCAAAGACACTCAGGGACTGCTTGCTGCTTCCAACTTAAGGCTCCACAAAATAGCCTCGAACAGCCCAAATGTCATGAAAGCATTTCCCAGTGAAGATTTAGCAAGCGGGCTCAAAGACATAGACTTCAATACAGAGTTTCTGCCAATGCAGAGAAGTTTAGGAGTATCTTGGGACATTGACAAAGATACTTTCACATTTAAGGTCTCTCAAGTTGAAAAGCCCTACACAAAAAGAGGGGTTCTGTCCACAATCAACAGTCTCTTTGACCCACTGGGTTTTGCAGTGCCAGTGAGCATCCAGGGGAGGGCACTGTTACGGGAACTGACCAAAAAGACTTCTGGGTGGGACGAGACTCTTCCAGAGGCCATGTTCAAAGAGTGGCTAGAGTGGAAAAATGCCCTCAATCAGCTTGAGAAAACTCACATCACAAGACCTTACTGCTCCTTTGCTTTTGCGAATACAGAATGCAAGGAAGTCTGCATCTTCTGTGACGCATCAACCAAGGCAATCGCAGCAGTGGCTTACTTGAGGGCGACTAACAAAGATGGTAAAACAGAGCTCGCATTTGTATTCGGAAAAGCCAAACTTGCTCCCAAACCTGAACTTACCATCCCCAGACTTGAGTTATGTGCCGCAGTGTTGGCAGTAGAAGTGGCTGAGCTAATCAGAGATGAAATGGACATTCGGGTTGCCGCAATGCGTTTCTTCTCAGACAGCAGAGTTGTTCTTGGCTATATTTACAATGAGTCAAGGAGATTTCATGTCTTTGTAAACAATCGTGTGCAACTCATCCGACGAGTGACAAGTCCGTTTCAGTGGAGCTACGTCCCATCGGAGCACAATCCGGCTGACCACGGGTCCAGATCTCTATCAGCTGAAAAACTGCCATCCAGCACATGGTTGACAGGACCAGACTTCCTCTTAAAGCCCATTGAATGCAGCCAACATGATTCGTTTCAGTTGCAACATCCTGACACAGACATTGAGGTCCGTCCCTTGCTCACCAACACCTCGCAAATTCCACAATCTTCTTTAAAGACTACAAGTTTACAGTCCTTCTCCAGCTGGCATTCACTTAACAAAGCCTTTGCCCGGTTGGTCCATATTGCCCGCATGTTCAAAGAAAGGAATCCAGATGGACAGTGTAAAGGGTGGCACATGTGTCATGAGCTCACTACCTCAGACTTTGAAAAAGCAAAACAGGTGCTCATTAAAGCAGTCCAACAAGAAAGCTTCTCAGAGGAGGTCAAACTCATAAAGACAGGCAAAACCATTCCAAAAACAAGCCCTCTCTTAAAGCTTGCTCCCTACCTTGACGAGGTAGGCCTCCTTAGGGTTGGCGGACGCCTTCTTCATTCTGACCTCGAAAATGCAGAGAAACGTCCCATGATCATGCCACGCAAACACCATGCGACCAGTCTGTTAATTCGCCACTACCACGAAAAGACCAGACACCAGGGGCGACACCTTACGGAAGGTGCGTTGAGGTCTGGAGGTTACTGGGTGCTAGGAGGTAAACGCCAGGTCAGCAGTCTCGTTTACTCATGCGTAGTTTGTCGAAAGTTAAGGGGAGTGACACAGTCTCAGAAAATGGCAGAATTGCCAACGGAGCGTCTAAGTACTGATCCCCCATTCTCCTATGTAGGCATGGATGTGTTTGGGCCATGGTCAGTTACCTCTCGACGTACCCGGGGTGGGCTTGCAACTAGCAAACGTTGGGCGGTGATGTTCACCTGTATGAGCACTAGAGCAGTTCATTTAGAGGTCATAGAGGGATTGGACACTTCCAGCTTCATCAATGCCCTTCGCAGGTTCATTTCGATTAGGGGCCCAGCAAAACAGTTAAGATCAGATTGTGGGACTAATTTCATAGGGGCTCGTAGAGAGCTGAGCTTTGATGACAAGATTCCCG
Source organism: Gouania willdenowi (assembly GCF_900634775.1). Classification (NCBI taxonomy): domain Eukaryota; kingdom Metazoa; phylum Chordata; class Actinopteri; order Blenniiformes; family Gobiesocidae; genus Gouania; species Gouania willdenowi. The sequence goes on from NC_041046.1 coordinate 1,013,830, forward strand.
CTGACTCCAAAATCAAGTCTTTCCTTAATGACAGTGGTTGCACTTGGGTTTTTAATCCCCCACACTCCTCACACATGGGGGGTAGTTGGGAGAGGATGATAGGGGTAGCTCGCAAGATCTTAGATTCTCAGTTTTCCCAGCTTGGTTCTCAGCACCTCACCCACGACGTGCTGACCACCTTCATGGCAGAAGTGGCTGCCATCATTAACGCAAGGCCACTTGTTCCGGTGTCAAGCGATCCAGAGTCACCATTCATCCTCACCCCAGCTACACTCTTAACTCAGAAGGTCGGAGTATCCCCAGCACCTCAAGGCAACTTTAATGAGAAGGATCTCCTCCGGCTGCAGTGGCGAAGAGTCCAGAGCCTCGCCAACTCCTTCTGGGATCGCTGGAGGAAGGAATACCTGTCGACACTGCAGTACCGCCACAAGTGGCATACCACAAGACCGAACCTACAGCAGGGGGATGTGGTTGTCCTGAAGGATCCCTTTGCAAAGCGAAATCAATGGCCGATGGGAGTGATAATGAAGGTTCATCCCAGCAATGATGGACTTGTTAGAAAGGTGGAAGTTAAGGTGGTCAAAGACGGTACTAGTAGGGTTTACCTGAGACCAGTCACAGATGTTGTTGTTCTTTTATCTGATGCTATCTAAAAGATTTCGTTCAAGGGTTTAAGGTGTGACATCTTACTGATGTCAGGCGGGGAGTGTTCTGGCTCCTTATGAGCCATCCAGAGTTTATTTTATGCTGTGAATGTATTTATAGGGCTTCCTACATTATTTTTAAGAGTTTGTTTACACTTACGTTTTATTTGGTAAAACCGGAAGTGGCGGCTATACTACTTCCGGTTTGCCGAAAAGTCCGGAGAAATATTGTTCAGACTGCTGCACTGTGTCCTAAGTCATCACAGCCTTTTTACCACTCACACACACATGAGTCATGCTGCTCTTCTGATGAATAAAATGCATCAAAGAAACAGCCAGCGTGGTCATTACACTGGTTAACTGCCTGCCTAGGAACACACGGGGAAACTCCGAGGGCAGAACAATAATAATAATAATAATAATATAATAGATGGTAACGCATGCTACATTATATGTCCTCTAAACAGCACTGCACAATGAAATCTTTACACCACAGCTAATTTTTGACACAATTTTTTGTATGTATGCTATGAACGCAAAGGGCAGCAGAGAAACCATGAATGTCTTTGACAGGATTTTTCTTGTTAGCAGAACCCTGAGGCCATCGGAAAAACTCAGGTGGATCAGATTTAGTGAAAACAGTGTAAAACCAATTCCAGAACTTTTACATAAACAAAATGCAGCTTGAATAGGAGGAGAATAACGGAGTAGGAGCTGGAACAGCGGGTGCCTTTGGGGTTATAAAGTAGGAACCTCCCCTCACAGATGTTTAATTGGATGCAGCTTGCAGCACAACCAGCAGGATGAGCCATACATACTGATAACAGAGAAACACAGTCTTCTGTACCTGCCCACTGTTCCAGTTATGCACTCACACGTCCATTTTAGCACTTCAATCTGCATGGAAGGCTTCCCTCTTTACAATAGTTCCAGCTCCAACTTTTTGGTTTGATAAATCCTCCCTTTGTTTTAGTTTGAAAAGCTGTGAAACAAGTTTGTATTACGGTACCTTTAAAAGTACAGGCCCAAATTATTCATAGTTGAGGAATGAATAGTCTAGATTAAGGATGTTTTGACAGGTCTTCAAGCAAGCTTTTAGAAGCCCATCACCCTTTGGCTGTGATTCAGTCGGTGTTGGCATCATAGTCTGGACCGTTAAAGCTGATGATGATCTGATTTACAAAGTTTTTAATGGAATAAACCTGATGCTAAAATGATAGTCTGTCGCAGGCAGTAACTTTGTTTTTTTTTTTCTTTACTGCAGTAGTATCAGTGTCTTGTCAGTAGTTGATTAACTATACAAAGTATTTACTGTCAAAGAACTAATTTATAATGATCATTATTAGCTCTTGAGTTGTACATTGCAGCTCTGATCAATTGCCTGTTGATGCTCCATTACCTCTTTCTCTAACCTTGTGTATGACTTTCTACAAATCTTGTGTTGTTTCATTGGCTAGCCATGCTTTTTCAGCGTTCCACACACTGTATTGTTAACACATTTATATAAATTTATTAGTTCACAGGAAACAACAAAAATCAAACAAAAAATATCAGGTCTTCAAAAGTGGCAATTTCATTTACAGGCATTATGGATGTTTTAATAAAAACATGTTCATAATAGATGGACTGGCAATCCCTTAAAGAAATATGTTTTACCCTTAGCATCTTTACATTTCAACATTATACATACTGTATGTCATATTAAGATGATAACCATTTGCTGTTTTGTAGATTTTGCAGCCAAAGTGTGAATTGCTGTTTGTCAGGTTGGATATCACTGAAGACCATTTCAAAGGTCAAAACACGAAGCAAATAAGGTTAGTCATTCAAGGCTATGGTGAGTAACAGATAAATATTTAGAAATTATACATAAATGGAGACTAAAAAAATGTAACTAAATTATGAATAAAATAACATCTTTGCACACACATGCACTAACATACACAAGGTTTGAATAATGTATACTGTCCTATTATAGTCCCACACACCAATGCATGGCTTTACTGTTCCCATATTTAAAACAGATCCGAATAAAAGTATCAGCAAGAGTTAAAAATACATTTCTAGCAGGCATTTTTGGCACAATTTAGGGAAGTCAAGTAGGCCAGAAATTACAGTGAATGATGAAGGCTGATGAATGCCGAGGTCTTGCTATTGTCCACTCATAATTCCACAACTACGGTACATGGTGTCATTACAAAAGTGCTAGAAAATGTCAAGAGTTCTTTGAAGTATGTGGAAAACAGACACAGTCCTTACCATGAATCAAAGCAAATGAGAATATTCAGGTCAATCCACGAGAGCGGACAAAAATGATTAGCACCTTCATTGTGCGTTCTCTGAAAGTAGGTCGAACAATTGATAATGCTGTCCTAAAACCTGTGAATAAGTTGTGGGCTGAAGGGTAAATATGATCAGGGAAATTGAATGTGACCAATCTACATTATGATCCATCTTGGGATATTAAACATTTCCAATTTTCTGAATTAAGGACTAATAAGGCTGCTGAGACGAAGGGGAGATTGATGGTCTTGGTTAGCAATCACAAAACAAATTTGATGTGCGTAAATGGCATCAGAGTCGACATGAGATTGTTGAGGACTAAAAATGAAGTGCATCCTCTGAGATTTATTACAATATTTCCAAGATTGAATGAGGAAAAGATGATTTATTGATTTTGTTTGGATTAGCCAAACTTTTTAATGAACTTGCCCTCTTATCTGTCACCCCAGGATGCGGCTTTTCCAAGATTAATCTCCAGGCTGTTTTTAATTGTTGATATTACAGTAATCACCTGCTGTCTGATTGCTGTGTTTGGTTTACCTGCAAAATCGATTTGCATGACGCTTTAGGCTACCAAAAGGAAGCAAACAAATGTTACAAACACTATTAGCAATGGATCTTAAAAGATTTAGCCTCAACTTTTTCTGAAGAGCAAAATAGAAAAAAATAAAAATAAATCTGTTGACACAAGCTGCTTCGTGTCTAACTTGACTTTCCAGTAAGAGCAGATGGTGAGAACACATGTTCCAACCAATACAAACTATAAAAAAAGGTGTTCTCCCTAATGAAATACAATAATAGATAGAACTTTATTTTTTACCTCCAATTATTAGTAGATTTGAAATGTATTCCTTTTCTTGCAATTCATACGACCACAAGCAGTGACAATATTAATGAAGATAAAAAATAAATATATTGTGTATAATGTAGTTATGTCTTTGTGTTTAATGTATTACTAATAAACAGAACGTATGCATATATATTTGAAATACTTTTTCTGTAATTATTTTTTAAATACATTCCACGTGGACCAGCCATGTTCGGCCTGATGTGATGTCAAGTCGCAATATTTGTATGTGAGATGTGGTCGTAGGGGAGCCGCCCAGTATCATGGAGAACATAGGTTTTTTTTTTTTTTGCCACTCCTGGTTTGCGATTCAGTCAGTTTCAGCTTGACAAACTATGATAAAAGTAAATACAATGGATAATTTGAAAATTGCAAATGATAACTTTTTCTCAATGACTTTATATGGTTAAATACAAGTAAAAATACATTTATAAATGTTTATTTTTTGGTGCTGGTTCACACCTTTCATGCCAACCTTCAGTCACTGCCAAGTTCACAAGAATTACCCAGAGCCATTCTCTATTATCAGCCTACTGCAGACATCAAGTTGAATGGATTATTTTGTGACCGAGGTAAGTTTGCATGTTTTATGAGTACTCTCCTGAGTTTGTTTTCATCTTTCAGTTATAAACATGTTTGTTATGTGAACATTTTTGATGTTTTGCTCAGAAATTGCAGCGATGAGAAGTGTTGAAATCGAGTAGGACCCAAGAGTAAGAGGATGAGGAGCCAGGAAGGGTGCTGAAAATGAAAACTCCAAATTTTGTCTGAGTCCATGAAATCCATACATGAAGTACTCACAATGGCAGCACAGTCAGATACTAGGAATGCGGGCACAAGCCAAAAACTATGAACAGGAGGAGTGAAAGTAAACGTCAATCCAGCAGCAAACACACATCGCGCTTTCCTTACCGAACGTTCATGCTTAAATTAAATGTTTTGCTCCCTGTGCTAATGCAGGCTTGTCCCTAAAAATTAGGCGTGGTGTAGAGATTTCAAGGCGCACCACTTGCCTGCATTTCCAAAGCAAATATGTTTTTCTCTCCTCTCAAATACAAGCCGCTGCCTTCTCATCTTATATTCATATAACTGTAAAATGTTTTCATCTGACAGGACAGCTACTTGCTCTATTCACAAATGAGTTTATTTTATATGTACACTGCTCTTTCCCAGCAGTCACTACCAAAAATTATTTGTTATATAAGAAAAACTCTGAGAGAAAGTGTTTCTCCCAAGTTTTTGGGATGCGGGTGCCTGACCCGGTTACAGATGGCCACAGACTGATTTCTAAAATCCACCATCAGTAGATTGCAGAATAAATTATTATCAATGACAAACAGCAGAGAAACACACTAAACTATGTATAATGTGGCAAAAAAAAAAACTAATCTGCAAATATTGTTTTCCTTCATTTAAATAAAAGTACTAAATGCCACTCTGTTTCTCTTCAAACTATGATCAGGCTTCAATTTAACCTCTTGAGTACATAATGTCCCCGTCAGCATAATAGATGAAGAGAAAGAAATGTATTTATGAATGCAGAAATGTTGAAGAAGACGTGAGATAATTAAAACAATTCACTGGTTTTAGTTATTTATTCTGCATACAGAGCCTTAAAATTTTCTTCTCCCATGTTGCTGCGGCATAACAAAACGACTACTCTTCCACTCCCTCACAGTCACAAGGATGCATTTAGGTACAGAAACATGGTACCGTTTAATTTTAGAGAAATTGGTACCTGGTAGTACAAAGTACCGGAATCGGTACTCATCCCTACCCACCAGGGCTTTAACTTTCACTATAGGAGGAGCTCTGTGCTTGTCTTGTTTATGGGTAGGGAAATAATTGACAGACTGACATGTGCGCGTATACTGTAGAATCCATGTTGTTTACATATGTGACGTTTGAAAAATTGAAAAAGAATAAATCGCTGTTAAGGCTCGAGAATAGTTTGAAGTTTGTAGACAGCTTGTCATCTGAGGATGACAAGCTGTCACTTATTTAAGGAAACTGGTCACTTATGTAAGGAAACTCACTTTAAGTACAGGTGAACGATTGCGGGACCCCTGTAACATTCCCGAAAACGAGTCGTCAATCGTTGTACGCTCCTGGTCCAATGTTGAATGACCAGACATTTACACATATCTGATAGAAAAACCCAGTGTATAAATGAAAGAAAACCTAAAAACATCAAGCCTCTAGATGTTTATAACTACTTGTTATGAACGGGCAGGTAGGCGGACTGCTGTACTCCTGTTACCGAAGGTTTCTGTGTATTTCTGCGGATTTTGATCAGTTTCAACGGATGGGTTTCCACATCTACATTAAGTCTCCTCCTCACTGTTCCACGTCTGCATATCAGTCCATTTACAGTTTTTTACGGTCACTTTTTACCGAATCCGACTGATATACCGCTCCCTCCGCTTCCCGTGCACCATCGCGTCAGCAGTGATTACGTTGACACGATTGCTTCTGAAAAAACATAAAGTGGTTATTTGTCAAATTTATGCTGTTTATTTCTATCATAAACCGTTTGATTTTCACTTTATCCGGAATGTTTCAGCACTCTCTCTCTCTCCGTGTGTGTGTGTGTGTGTGTGTGTCAGTACGTCAGCATGTCAGCCATGAGTCTCGTCTATTATTCTGTAAAGGGTGCCCACCAGCCAGTATGTTGTAAAATTTAAGTCCTGGATTGTTGGTACTCCTATTTGTGCAATCAACGACGCAACACAATGGCATTGTGTTGTTTTTATCTGAAAAGAAAAGTGTTTCAATTGCGTGCCAATGCTAGTACAATGCAGTTCTCTGGTTGTTTTGCACCAAGCTTGCGCGTGCATGCACCTAATTTAGTATGCATACGTCACATGAAATGGGTCTATGAATGTCTTAAATGCAGTATTTCTGTGGTCAGAAAAAAATGGGAAGGGGAAGAAAGTGACTGGTGTGTCAACAGCCAGCAACTCCCTAAGTATTTAAAACAGCTGACTTGTGTGTTTGCTCCTGTACTCCTTCTGGCTTTTGTCTTGCAGGTCCGTGGGATCCTCAGTGTGGAGATACAGAGTCTCAACAACTCTGTCTCCACCCTCTCCTCTGCACACACCCAACACAGCATAACGTGGATGGCCGTTCATCATAGGAATGGGATCCACACAAGGTTCCTGCTGCTTAACAGAAGGTTTTCCTTGCCGCCATGATGAATTCATGTTGGGTGTGGGATACATATGTATGTGTATATACGTATATATGCATATGTGTGTATCCATAAAATGAAGAGTCCGTCCTTAAGACTGCTCTACTGTAAAGTGTCTTGAGATACTATTGGCTATGATTTGGCGCTATACAAATAAAAGATTGATTGATTGATTGATTGACTGTAGTTACAAGTTACACTGCTGCAGCTATGATAAAAACACATACACTTCCTGAAACAAAATAGATGCTTTTATAAAGTAGCTATGTATTTTAATTTAATGTGTTGTTTACTGGCCGAAACCAAGAACAAAAACACGTGGATATTGTAGGAAACCAAACCACATCAAGCGTAAAGACCCTCTTCCTAGCAGGAATTAACCAAGGAGCCTGTTTCTTTATCACGAACTGTTTACACAATAACTGCCCCCGCAACTTTGAGGTGCATAGCTAACCCCACTATGTGGCCTTTGAACCCAATACCGTAGCCGAAAAGACTGGCCCAACTCTTTGAAATATTCAGTACGAACTCTTTTTACGACTCCCCACGGGGGAAGAACATCCCTCTTCTCCCTCCTTTACAAACAGATACTTTTGGGATGCTGTAAGATCAAAGAACTGTCCCAATGACCCTTTGACCCCCTGTGGTGAAATGTCACAGAAGGACACTTTCCAGGCCCCTTCTCTGAGATCCAACCGCATTATTAAATATGCGGACGACACAACTGTGGTGGGACTCATCCGAGACGAGGATGAGACAGCGTACAGGGCCGAGGTAGAGGTACTATCACGCTGGTGCTCAGCAAACAACCTGACCCTGAATATCCAGAAAACAAAAGAACTGATCATGGACTTCAGGAAGATCAGACAGGACCACACCCCCCTCCTCATAAATGGAAAACAGGTGGAGACTGTCACCACCTTCAGGTTTCTGGGCACCCACATCTCTGCTGACCACTCCTGGACTGACAACATCAGGGCCCTAGTCAAGAAGGCTCAGCAACGGCTACACTTCCTGCGTGTCCTCAGGAAGAACCATCTGGACACGAAGCTGCTGTTGGCCTTTTATCACTCCTCTGTGGAGAGCGTGCTGACATACTGTCTGGGTGTGTGGTACGCAGGCTCAACAGTCAAGGACAGGAAGGCGGTGCAGAGGGTCATTAACACTGCCCAAAAAATCATCGGCTGCCCTCTGCCCAGCCTGGAAAACATCGCCACATCCTGCTGCCTCAGGAGAACCAAGGCCATCACAGGAGACCCCTTACACCCTGCTCACCCCCTGTTCGACCTGCTGCCCTCTGGAAGATGCTACAGGTCAACAAAATCTCACACATGCAGACTGACAAACAGCTTCTTCCCCTGGGCCATACGGACTACAAAGACCCATGGATACACACACACACACTCTTTCAGGAACAATCTCCCATAACCCCCCCCCACACACACACACATACACACACACTTTAGCATTAAACACTACAGCACTTTAAACTGTTATTTATTCTGTAAATTATTCACCGATGATGTTTCGTTTTAAAATTTTTATGCCGTACGTTGGTTTTTTATTATCTTTGTACATATTCAATGCCTTGTTGTTGTTTTTGCTCCTGTCTTTTAATTCTATGCTCTGTGGTGTACTGTAGCTCTATGCGAGCATCTCTCAAATTTCACTGTACCACCAAGTACCGTGACAATAAAAGACTATTCTATTGTATGTGTCCCAGTGAAGAAGGGAGAACAAAGAAATTGTATTATGTTTGAAAAGTTACAAATTAAAACATTATTGGAATGATTTCTACAGAAATTGAAATTACAAATGTTGTCTGTCCTCTTTTCAGATAATTTAATACCCACAGAATGCTATTTTAATTGTTTCATCATTTAAAAAGTGCTTAAAAATACCAGAAAACATCACAAAAGTTAGTTTAAGGTATCTACTGCAACCATATAGTTAAGAAGAGGCATAACATGATTTTTGACATTTATGTTTATGAGTAATTACAAGTAAAATTCATTAACCGGTTCCTAAAGTGATCCTAGGCTATTTTCCAGTCGTGTTTGGTATCAAAGTCTTTCGTAATACATGATATTTCAAGATATGATGTTGAAAAGATTATTTGAATATGCTGAACTCATTATTATGGTTTATGTGTAAATCTAGGAATCATCCCTCCTGTTTGTCTTTGTCTCACATAAACACACACCCCAGACACACCCAATGGCAGCCAGCTGAGATGCTGGCAACTTTAAACCAATCAACGAAGTTTCCTTCTTGAAAACAGTTAGATTTTTGGAATGAACAGCTGCTTGGTTCGGACGAATCCAGCATCTAGTGACGTGCGTAACAGCCGAAAGAAGCCCGGCCTGCGACCCATTGGGGTAAGCCACGAGCCATTCTCTAAGCCAGCTGCGAAGGCCAGAACCGCCTGGATCGGCTGAAGGGGCTATACTCTGTTGAACCGCAACAGAACCCAACGGTGGCACGTCCTACTGCATTTCTTCAAACAGCACCTCCAGGTCCAACCCTGACATCATCTTCAAGGTACCTGAATGAACTTTCATCAGCAAACTTCATCCACAATAGATCACATCCATACTTTCATAACTACAAACTTACACACACTCACAACATGCTCCACACACAGTACATCTCATCCATGTTTGTTCGTCTCCCCTGTCTGTCTTCCTCTCTTTGTTATGAGCTCTCTTTATGATTTTATTCTTTGATTTTATGATCTTATTATTCGAATATATATCCTGCATTTTTATTCAATATTTAGTAGACTAGCATTCTCCTAGAATAGTGATTTCACTTTATTACATATAATCTTCACTTTTATTAGCCTAGAAATGCATTTTATCATGATTTAATTATCCCATTTCAATTGATATTTTGACTGTGTTAATTGTTGACTTTTGAATAAAAGGTTAAACGTAATCTTTGATTCCTCTGATTCATTAAAGCTGTGATTATGGTGTAGATGTTGCTGGTAGAATTCACTTTCCCCTGGTTTCACATTGATGAGTCTAGTCTAAAAACTTAGACATATTTCTCCTGTTAAAAGGAGTGGCACCCCGCAAAATTTGAAGTAATATTAATAATCATAATTAATATTCTTAGTTATATAACCCATTAATAATAACTCATCCTCCAACAATATCCAAAAAAAAAAAAGCAGACTTCCCACCTCTGAAACAGGGAAGCTGCCCAACACTAAAAAAAAGCCATTTCCAAACATCTGATAATGTTGTTTGAAGCAGTCATTCTCAACTGGTGGGTTGGGACCCAAAAGTGGGTCACGAACCTCTATTGAGTGGGTCGCGAACAGCTGATCAAAAATAAATAAATACAAAGTCTCTCATGTTGGACTTTTATTTTGAAAGAAACTCTTCTTTTGACAGACATGCTGTGAAGTGCATGTTGCAGAAAATATAAAGATTTATGTTTAAAAAAAAAAGAATGTGTGTTTTCAACAGCTAGTTTTAAAAATGTGGGTCGCGATTTAATGGCTGTGGAAAAATATGGGTCCCAGGGTGAGACCAGTTGAGATCCCCTGGTTTAAAGCATGACATTTAAAAAAATTCAAAATTTTCTCAGAAAATAACATTTTGTGTGTGTTTTCAATCAATCAAAAACTGTATTTGTCCCCAACGGACGATTTAACGGCAAATTCACTAAAGGTTTAAGGGTATTAAAATGTGGGCAAACATCACTCCATGAGTTAATACGCCGTACAAACCCTAAGGAATCAGGGGTGTGCGGCTGCTGCAATCCATTTAGCGTATTTCCCTCTGATGAATATATATAGTAGGCGGAGCTCACAAGGCGAGCAAAAAAATGGGAGGAGGACATATAAATAAATGAATGCAGTGAGCGTAATGCAATTCATTAAATCTGGAACTGTTTGCGTTGATTGTTTTAGCACAGAAAAATAATACTACTGACAAGCAGGTGCAAACACACACAGAGATCCGCTGCAGTAAATGTTTACACAAAACACAGTGGAGATGGAAAAACCTTTCTAGTATAAGAAAGCATTTCAAATAAAACAATAGTCAATATTAACGTACACTGAAAATAAAGTGTGAGTAAAGTGTGTGTGAGGGAGAGTACAGCTGGATGCCTGAAGCTCGTGTGGAGTCCGGCAGACATATGCCAACATAAAAACATGTAGCCGTGCAATTTGACGCATTCAAAACACAAAGTAACAAAACAACGAGACAAAAAAAAACCCAGCAAAGAACCTGATCTATTAATTCATAACACTCATCACTAGGGATGTAACGATTCACGATACTGGGTTCACGATACGATTCTCTCACGATTTATTTTACAAAATGGGACTGTAGACAAATTTTTTTTTTTGGGAAAAAAACTAGAAAATACTGTATTATTTGCCTTTTATATTTCATTGTCAAAAGAATCCCTTGATAAACTATTCAAAACAATGCAATTTAACTAAAAATAAATCTTGAATGAAATAAATAAAGGAATAATACAAAGGAAAATGAAGCTTATTAATTTAAAATCTGGTTCTATAATAAACAATGCAAAACTGCATAATAGTTCTTTTTCTTTTTAAAAGTGCAACTGAAAATGTATTTTGTGCCTTAATAATTGGACTTAAAAAAAAAAAAAACGTGATTACACTGATTTACGTCATATTTGTTTGGACCAGCAGAGGGCGCTGGTAACACAGTGGTCGGTTGGCATGCAGAAATTCTTGCAGTGAAGAAGAGAAGCTATGCTAGCAGACAGAGCTAATAGAAAAACGTGACTTTTACAGATATTCAAGTAATATTACAGATATTCTTTCGGTGCTAAAGGGGCAATGAATCATTTATTAACATATTTAAGAGTAGAAGGCGGCCAGAAAGAAAGTATTAGCAGACTCCGCCCGTCGCCTACACTTGTGGATAGCGCCCTCTGCTGGTTAAAAAAAGTACTGCGATTCATATTTCAGAAAACCGATATCAACCGTGATACCTATGAATCGATTTTTAACTGCCTTACGATTAATCGTTACATCCCTACTCGTCACAGAGTGAGAAAACTGAGATGTAGCTTATTCTACTGGAGTTTAGAATTAGACGGCAGACTTAGCCATGTTACACACTCTTTAATTATACAGATCCTGATTAGGTTCCTGAGTCATACTGATTATTTTTCTGCAGACTCTAACTACCCTCGAAAGGACATTTTTGTGTTTAATGTTTAAAGATTGAAACCAAGAGATAAAAAAAAGGTGAGCTCAATAAAAAACGATAAAACATGATTAACAAGGACCTGTCAACCTGGAATTTAACCAGCTTTCAGATGAGGCGCTGCTGGCTTTTGTTATTCACTTCATTTGTATTATTTGTTTTCTCTGCTTGTGTGAGGCCGATTTGCCTCTACTTTTTTGACACATCACATATGCATGAATGCCTTTAGTTGTACACTATGAGTGTACAACTTAAGTTTTCTAATATGTTTAATATTAAAAAATAAAAGTTACTTTACAAATTAAATTGAAGGGCTATCGTTTTTATTTGCATACGTACATCAGAGTTTCTTCAGGCAGGAAAAGTATGTGATCATAAAATCATAAAACAAATGAAACCATGTTCAGTTTGAAAACACAATATGACCATGTTAATAATAGTGTAGAGGCTGCTTGGTATCTATAATTAAGACGTATTAACAAGGTTCCCACAGCACTGGTTACTGACTCATTGTGATTTTATCATTTTTCAGATTTGAGATAAGATGGAAAGTGTTTTGTAGATTAAAACAAATCACATTACTATTGTAAGTAGGTCAACCCAAGCCGCGGGCCAAATTTGTTAAAAAATACGACTTGAAATGATGCCAAGTCTTCAAGCGAGAATACATTAGCCAAGCAAAGCTCGGTCCAATTCTTGAAAAGGAAGTTGTGTACAAAGCTGCCAAGACAAAAAACTTTGACAATGTGTGTTTGCCAGCATGTATCTCCGTGTTGAGGGAATAGCTGTTTTGGGGTGGTGGGGAGGGATGGCATGGGGGAGCGGAGACAAGGGAAGAACTTGGCGATTTATTCCAGACAGCTGCATCTTTGACAGATCGTCATTAGTAGAGTGATTCCTCAGGTTGTTTCATTCCCCAGTGGCCATGACAAAACGCTCCCAATCATAATTGCTGGTATGAATAAAAGTTCATTTTCCAAGAGGTGGTAACATTATAAATGTGTTAAAAAATATTACAGAGAAGATACGTTTGTCAAATATTGTACTCTCACTCAGATGCAATAAGGAGAATATTAAACCTATGGTGGCCCTAAGGGTTATTCAGGGAAAATAGAGAAGATGAATGCTATTTATCTCCTATCAGAGTAGATCTAGATAAATACTGTAAGAGATTAAGACTGAGAAAGTTAAGCACCAGTGAAAACGAAGTTCAAACTTTAAAAAGAAGAGATGGAAAAAAAACCTGTTCCAACATGCTGCTTTGTTGTCTATGGTTTACTGTGATTGGCCGAAAGGTGTTTCTGATAAGGGAAAAAAAGTTGTCTTTGTTTCAAAATCCCTAGATTTGTTGTGAATGTAAACAATACTGAAATAACTTTTATTCATAACTACATTTTCAAAAACTAGATCCACTGAAATTCTGAACTAATTTTGGTGGGACACCTGCAAATATAATAACATGACAACTAGACTAAATATTAGACTTTTAACAAGTATATTGTGAATTCCTTAGTAGTGTAAATGAATAGTTTCTTCAAAGCTAACAGGAATGCCGCAACAGGTCTGCTACGTGTGGTTGTCTAAAGCCTAGGACATCAAGCTACCAAGCTCTACAGACCAATCATGGTTATTTCATGACACATCACAAATAAGATGATAATACAATGGGCAGGGGTGCTACTGTTTTCCGGTGAAGGCAGGACACATAATGTGACTGCTGTTGGAAGGACCAGCAAGCGTGGAAATGGACTGGCTGCCCAAGGACGTCAAGAGAAAAAGAGGGAGACCAAAGAAAACATGGAGGCGCACATTCAAAGAAGACCTGAACGAGAAGGTTGCTATAGTAACCAAGGTAGAGAGGGTTTGTCATATCGGTAAGCAGTTTAAATCTAAGTCTTTGTGAACAACATTTTTTCTGCTTTAAACTCTTTGTAAACAAAGGCAGTTTTATATAAGAACTACACACAACAAGACTACATTAATTGTAAAAAATTGTACAAATTGTATTGCTCCAACAATCAAAACAGTTTTAATTTATTTAGACATTTGTGTTAAATGTATGGAAACAATCAGAGCCTTTAATAAAATGTTACCAAACCCATCTATAAGAATAAAATTTTTCCTGTGTCTCTGATAGAATCGCTGTTCAAGAGCTTTGGCATTTGCTGCTTTGATAGTCCTTTCCTCACAGACAGTGTAAAAAGCCCCCCTCTTCATTCTGACTGGCAGGTCTTGACTTTAGCACTTACCCAACCTTAGAGATCTACAGTGAAGCCCCAAACTTTTGACTGATTGTGGGTACAGAGCCTGGAGGACGTTTTGTCTGCATGAATGCTCTCAAATTGTTTTCCTTACATTCTTTACACATGCATGCTTCCTGCAGGGCTGCACTCAATGAGAAAGAATGTATTGAAGGTTTGCTGCTGCACCATATTGTAGTGGCTGTGGCTTAAGCAGTCAACTGGAGAGGATTTTTAGTTATTTGTATATTGAGCGTCATACATCCATATATTGAGGGAGAATACTGAGTAGAGCTCCTCTCCATTGGTTCAAATGTTGAATCCCTTTCACCTCAAATGGTCAAATGCTGTAGAAAAATGAGATTTCTCAGACTAGCAATGTATAGATGGTGAGAAAGTGTCATAGATACAGATACTGGTTAAGTTTGAAGATGCTTAGTTAACAGAAAAAAAAACTTCCAGCCCTGAACACATACTTTGAACAAGCACTCTTTTTTTTTTTATTTCCACAAACATAAACAAAACTTAAAGGCCCACTTTCACATCTCCACATGGTCACAGCCATTATTATAGAATTAAACTCCAGGGTTCACTTATTACAAATAATTGGCCAAGGTTGATCAAATTTCACGGATGTCAATCCAATTCACTTCAACAAAGGAATATAAAATGTCAACGGACCTGAACAAAGATTATTAAGAACAAAATAAATGGCTTAAAAGAAAACATCAGAACATTATTGCAACACAATGACTCCATACACATACTGTACATGTAGAAAGTTTTTTTTTTTTTTTTACTAAACCTTCCTAAAATAAATCAGTGGTATTGACAGATTTGTAGGATTGGGTTTTGCTTTTGAAATAACCTTGTCAGGGTGATTCACAACTGCACGCATGTATTACCCTGCTTGATGCTCAAGCACTTCCTCTCGCCACCATACTTCTTGCCTGACCTTGTTGCCATCTCTGTCTAGGTAAACAGAACTGCCTGACTGCCTCAGACCATGTCTCATCCTGGCCTTGGAAACTGTATTATTTTCTGCCTCTGGCCACATCTCCTTGTCTCTGCTACAGTAAAGTTAACTGCTCACTGCCTTTGAACATCAACATTCTTTGTTTGGCTACATGGAAATTCTACTATCTGGCCTACAAAGATCTGGCTTCTGATCATTGAACGTTTTTGACCACCATCTATTACTCCTGCTAAGGCCTTCAATAAAGACATGATAAACAGTTTGTAGAAGTGACTGTGTCCTCCTGTTACAGATTATTTTTAATTTATTTTACCTATTGTACAAGTGACAGAAACAAGCCTGTTCAGTTTTGTGTCTTTTGTGAGTGGAATTGGAATCACTAACTATATCAGCTGATGAGTTTAAGGACAATTAATCTTGATATTAGACGGATGACGAGGCACAAAAGCATTTACTCCAATGACTTAAATAAAACTTCTCGATAAGATCATAATAACACCTGACATACCAATCAATGATTACATACATGATTCTATGTTTTATTTAGAATAAGCAATGACATTTGACTCGAGGAGAGCCAAGTATGCAAATCTTAAAGCAGACTACAATTTAGTATGTGATAAAGGGGTTACCTGGAGTACAAAAGACTGAACAGAGTACATTGACTAGCTGTACAGTATATGAATAATATATACCAATGTGAATGTTAATGATCATTGCTATGACAGCTTCCACCGAAGCATGAATTAGGCATTATAGAAGGCTTAATCCAGCATAGCGGCAGCATCATAAGGTCATTGGGTGAATATTTAGATCTCATTAGCATGGTTAATGTCTACTGATGTGGAGAGAAATGACTAAGTACTCAAATTAACACAATCCTTCTTGGTAAAGTACAGCAACACAGGGTGCTATCGCATGCCTGATGTCTCAGGTAAGTATTCAGTATGATGCAAAGCAAAGGTAGATCAATATCATCATAATGTGTAATCATGACTATTTTTTTTAATTTTAATTATTAGTTTAGCCACAACTAGCCAAGTAAGTTATAAGTCAAATTTGCATTTGTTGTATTTTATTCTGCACCGTAAAAATCGTAAAATATTGCTGGTGTTCACTCAATGTATTAAATCTCATTCTATGGGATCAAAATTAATAATTTTACCAATCAAGCTATACTATTTGGTTTCTGTTTATGATGAGATTAATTTGTTTTAGTTCTTTTCAAAGCAAATTGGCAATTAGACATCAAGACAAAACTCTTCATTCGATCAATGTGAATATATCAGGTTCGACATCTTCTGCGTATACACATTTCGGAAACTATAATCTGGCTGCAGTCTTTCAGCTACAGCTCGTGGACGAGGGGCAGAGAACAGGTAAGGAAACATACTATTTGGTTTTTAGATTGCAACATCAATTTTATTTTTTATCAACACTGATTGTTATATTATTAATGAAACCATCCTTGGTTCCCTGGGTTTTTTTTAGTCCATGTTAAGCATTCACAAATGTATAGAATAGAAAAGCTGCAAGGTATTTCTGATGTGCTCTTAGCCTCTCTAGACTATCTTGACCTTGTGCAGTTGCTGTCTCTCAATCTCATTGTTGAAATACAGTGTACATACACTTCCTAGAAACCGTTAGGTTGTGGAAGGTGAGGGCTGGTTTAAGGTATAAAAGGGAAGACCAGAGAAGCAGGCAAAGGAACCCTCTAGTACTTAGTTGAAATCTGCGAACAAACTGCTGTTGCCCTCAAACTTCACAACTTAACGGTTTGTCAGAATTGGTTCCACACTGTCTACTTCAATGATGAGATTCAGAGAGACTGCAGCTGCACAAGGTCAATATATCAAAGTGAGGCTAAGAACACATGTCAGGAATACATAAAAAAAAAAAAAATCACTATGTATTGCAGTATTTGAAAAATACTTGGCCCATGTGCCAGTGTATGCATCTTTCACAGTTTATAAATGTTGAAATGGAATAAAACTTGTTTGCTAAAATTATTTTCATGTTTATTATATTTATTTGAAAATATATGTGAAGCGTTTTTAAAGGTCCGTTTCTATATATTTGTATTACAAATTTCAGGAAATTTATTTAGTTTTCTTTAACCTTAATTTGCATTAAATGCAACCAATCATTTTGGCTTAAATTTAAATGATTAATAACATTGAGCCAGTGAAGACATTGTTTTTTTTTTTTTTTTATTCAAAATATTTACTTTGCCTCACTGACAGAAAACAGTTCGGAGTGATTTAAAAAAAAATTGGATTTAAATGAAAATGTTATTTTATATTGAGTCAATGTAAAAACACTGGTGATTACCTACATTTTTAAAGTTCTAACAATGTTTTACTTTTTCAGTGTGTGTGGTCAGTTTAATTGTTAATCATGCAGGTAAAGAACCACAAAGCTGTGCACTACTACCGCATGCAGCTGCATTGCATAAATTAACTGTAAAAAAAACAGTCATTGCAGTGTTAAGGTCTTGTCGTGTCAGTGCAACAAATGAAACGCTGGTCACAGCTACCATTTTCCCACAGTGAGACAAACAATAAGAATGACAATTATCATTTTCCTGGCATGAGGCATTTGTTCATTTCGGAACAAGGTCAGTGATACCAGTTAATGATTGACCTTAACAGGCTTTACCAGAGCTCAGTGTAGATGTTCAGATGAGAATTCCAAAGGGTTTACTTTATGAAATATTAATGGCAGTCATGTCAAAAGTTGTACTATGGAGATTTTGTGCGATAGACAAATGAGCAGATTTGCTTGACGTTGCATCATAGATATGACACTTTTTGATGTTATCAGACAAGTCAAAAAAGTGGAATAAGGGGATTGCAAGGACGTGAACAAAATGTTGGATCACATTAGCAGAGAAAAAGAAGAATTTTCCCGAGCATATAGTATCGCAGAAAAGAGATTCTTCTTTCATTTATAATCTTGCAAACATCTTGTTTCTAGGCAGTCAACAATAAATCATTTAGATGCATCGCTTTTGCATGAGCATGAAAGATGAGGACAACAACAGAATTTGAAGGGAGATTAATGGTACATTTTAATTTACAAAAGCAATGCAAGTCCAATAAATGCGCTTCCTATGGGTGGCTCTCTGCACTGCAAGGATAATTCTCTATTCCTTAAAGGTAAAGGCACGTTTACTTTTGATACATTAGTCCCTTTTGGAAATGTGAACAAATGGTTTGTCGCCAAGAAAAAAGAAAACACACGTTTGAAACTAAAAAAGGGAGAATTTATGTGTGACCATATTTTGATAAGTTTATTGTCGAGGTTGCTTTATTAACAACTTAAACAATATTAAGCAACTGTGTCAAAAGGGTTTGGGCTTGATACATCCACACTGACTGGCCTATGTTCTCTCAACAATAAGTCAATAGAAAGATCCGATATTGATAGTAGATATTGGTCCAATATCAGCTAGAAAACAAATATAGAATATTATCGGACTGCATCTAAAATCATCTGTGATAAAATGTTCCGCTCCAGCACTTCAATCTATAGGTGACTGTGGTTCACACTCCAACAAAGTAACCTACTGTTGCTGACTATTGTTCCCTGTTTGCATAACATCAATTGATCAAGCCTTTGCTAACATTCCACACTACAAAAAATGTAATACAAGTATGTCTGATTTGTGCTGATGTTGTATCGGGTCAATATTGGTATCGGCCGATACGGAAGTCTGCAATATCGGTATCATATCGGAAGTAAAAAAGTTGTATTGAGACATCCCTAGTTGTCACTATGTGCTGAAAGAGTGATTAGGCTTCCTCTTTTTATCACTAGGTTGTGTCTCATCTCCTGGTTGCCGCCCTCCACAATTTAAGGAGTGTCTGAACAATGAGTCAGTGTTGGTGCATTGTGTAATGAAATGGAACGATTAACACAACTGACAAATTACAAAATATGTCACAGGGATGTTGACCAGCCTTGTGTCATGTTTTGTAATTCGTCAGTTTTTATACAAACATACAAAGATGTATTTGTGGGTCAATGAAGTATGAGGATTTTCATTTCATTATTCACAATATGGGTATTGTCACAGAGTGAGCCGTGAAGCTCACACTACAGGCAATGACCACAGTCAGCTTTTGCCGGCAGGATAACATCTGTGTTGACTTGTTGCTACTGCCATCATTCCATTGATCTTTTATCTTTCTGTTATCATCATTCTTCTTCAGCCTCTTCAATAACCATGTTACAGGTCAAACAACTTCCACTAAGCAGAGAAAGGCTTACCAGCATTTGTGTTTGTTTGTTTGTTAGCCAACTAACTCACCACCATATTGCCAGCAGCACTTCCAGGTTTCAGGAAACCAGAGGGACTGAACCAAGTTATGTAAATAGGGGTGTTTGCTGTTGTTGGGACAGAGGGGTATTCCATAAAGCAAGTTATGTTCAAACTCTGAGTATCCCATTCCAGAAGGCGAGGTATGTTCTTCTCTGAGTATGTCACCATGGTAACATTGTCGATGAACTAAACCTGCTCGCTGGCAGGTTTTATTAAGAAACCCTGGGTTTCTACCTGGCTCCGCCCACCTCAAGGAACACTTTAAGTTACCTTGACACTCTTCTCTGAAACACATTAGTAACATCACATACCACAGACGTGCTCACATCATCACTAATGTGTTGCTTTACATTTATTTATTTTTTTTATTTTTTTGCAAACGGTAGTTTTCTTTATAACATTGTGGATGCAGAGCATTTAGGGAAAGACACAGAGGTTGATCTGCATTAAAACATCTACTGACGTCTGTAGTAAAGTTCCCTGGGTACAATTTAAGTATTAAATGTAAAGGGGGAGATGACTCCCCCTTTACATTTAATACCTAAATTAATACACATTTAAGGCCCAACATTGACTTTACGTTGTTTCATACTGTAATACAGCTCAATGTATGGACATCATTTCCTGAAATCTACTGTGGCACAGCGTGTTCATCTGGCACTCTTGGAATCATTAGGTCGGGGGTTTGAATCCAGCCTCATTGATCTTTTTTTATGACTTTTTTTTTGGACGTCGAGATGACTCTGGCGACTACATTACATTAAAAATTAATAAAAAACAAGCGACCGTCGCTGTCTTTATAGCCACTGTAGCGGGAGGGCTGTACACTTTCCCAACTAACTGGGGCCAAAGAAAGTGGAATACTTTTTGAATACACCTTTTACATTTTATTTATATTTCGAGTGAACTCATCCTTTAGAAACTCCATAAGTTGAGCATTTAAACCATAAGTACAAGTGGAGCTGTCTATAAAAAGAGCTGTAAACCTACAGTGATGAGCCATCTCTCTGCAGCAGCCCTCTGCGGCTGCCCTGCTCCACAGACACATTTTATTCATATTATTCCCCGGTCGTCACGTCACTGAAGCAATGAAGTGATGAAGCGACCAAAAAGCGTGACTAATCACAGGTGATTTAAAAGTAAACGCACCTTTAGAACAGGCTCATACTCCACAAACACCACCTTATTTCACCCATCGGGTTGAAATAAATCGCTTTCTTCTGGGTGGGTGCCATGGCAGCTCGTTTAATCTTTGTTCCATTGATGATGACTTTTTACAGTGTGTGTGTACGTAAGTAACCCAAGGTTTACATACTCTGGGTTGATTAACCCACTTCATTCCAGCTGTAATAGAATCAGATACCCAGAGTTTCCCATCACAGGGTTTGTTGACCCAGAGTTTATAGATAGACTCAGAGTTTGTTAACCCTCCTTTCTGGAATACACTCCAGGTGTGTTTGTGTAACTTTTCTTTGTTATGGATTTTTAAAACATTGGAGGTGAATTGATTTATATTAGTTTATTATGAATGGTTGGGTAATTCATGTGTTGTTGTTTTCTATGTTATTTATGGGAATTTATTTGTTATTGAGTTAATTGATTGTCAAATGGATTTGGTTGGATTTGTTTGGTTGGTTACAGGTATGAAGGAGGCCCAGCCTCAGTTGCAAGGAGGAACCCTGGGTGAGCAGAACCAAGTAAGTTAAACAGATGATGAAGTAGTTATGTTTAGGATTTGTAAAATCTTGAACAACTTTAGCATCCCAAAAAAAAACAAAAAACAAAACAAAATCTTGGATCGAGGGAATACTTTCTATAGATCGCAGTGTGAAGCTGCTCCGCTACCAACAAAACCCTGACCAAGAATCAGGTAGTCTGCAAGTGATTTAGCACCAGGTCCTCCATGAAAGTGAGTTCCAAGTTGGGAGTGGGGCGACCGACTTCCAGCCGCACCTGGCGAGGACGGCTATCTGAGACCAACCGAAGTATCATCACGACGAGACGGGATTCTGACTTAGAGACTTTCAGTCATAATCCCACAGATGGTAGCCTCGCACTATTGGCCCCTCAGCCAAACACACACACCAAATGTCTGAACCTGTGGTTCCTCTCGTACTGAGCAGTATTACTATTGCAACAGCGCATCATCAGTTGGGTAAAACTAACCTGTCTTACGACGGTCTAAACCCAGCTCACGTTCCCTATTAGTGGGTGAACAATCCAATGCTTGGTTATTTCTGCTTCACAAAGATAGGAAGAGCCGACATCAAAGGATCAAATGGCAAAGTTTGCATGATTATTATGATGAAATTAAAAAATGAAAACTGTTTTTAACATGTTTTCAGAAAAGCAAGACCACTTTTAGTTTTTTTTTCTTCAAAGTGAGGGCATATATAGGAAAGATACTACATAGTGTATGGCATCTTTTTATGCATTTAAACATTTTTTAACTCGGAGTCACTTTGTATACACACTTTGTATATACACTAGAGCCTAGGTTCCCAAAGTGGGGTACGGGTACCCCCAGGGGTATGTAAATTGTCAGAGGGGTTACGTGAATAAAAACAGTGTGACAACATTGGAAACTAGATAATGAATAGAGCAGCAGTCAGGAGCCTCAATGCATTGCCACAAATAACAAATTGGCTTCTCTATCTCATTCTCAAAAAGCAAAAATATGGCAGGAGCCACACTAGCTTTCCACTAGCTAAACATGCTATATGCCGTTTGCTATCACGTACTTGTGTGAAAGTGGATTTTCAGCTTTCACAAACAAATTTAGAGACAAATTTAGAGACAAATTCAGAGACAAATTTCACTGTAGGGCTACATTGTATATGACATGACATAATTATGTTTTTTAGTGTGCAGGAGTAGGAGGTACATAGCTTCAGGTTAAAGGTCTTAAGGGGTACGGGACTGTGAAAAGTTTGGGAATCACTGCACTAAAGGATGGATACTCGACGGGACTTGAGGTTTGGGTCAGGCTCATGCAGTGTCTTGGCATTCCTGCAGCAGGACCATGGAGCAGAGGAGAATTGCCTTGAAGCCTTCAATCCTTTTTCTGCACAAGAACATGGATTATCCTTAGCTTTGATACCTGGATCATGTAAATAGAACCACTGGTGCACCTGTTTGTCTTTGACATTTGCTTGTTGCCCCGTGCACTGATCAGTTCTATTGACATCAGTTTGTTAATGAACACAGGTTTACCACTAAAACAAACATAATTATGTAATTTGTATGAGGGAAAAAGGAAATTTTAACTGTCGGGTTCCAGTCAGGCTTGGACATAAATATCTTAATGTTCGTCGGGTTCCGGTGGGGCAAGGACAAAAGAATGTGGCTCGATCCACACTCTAATATACACACACAAACATAGTGGTAAGTGTTTATAGTCTTTGGTTTTGACCTTATTACAGAATACCATGTGAATAATTAGATTGGAAAGTTGCGTCGATTCAAAGCAATACAAATATATTTAAATGTTCTGTTGCATGCTTGTCTGCTGGAGTAGAGTGTAATCTGCATTTAACCCAAGAGCATCCTAGAAGTAAAATGAGTAATATCCCTTGACAGAAGTCATAGATAAGCTGGCAAACATTTTACCGTAACTCTTGAGTGCTTTTATGTCATATATCATTATTCACAGAGAAGTGCGCCCAGGTAATAAAGTGATCCAACCCAGTCTCCCACTCTTTCTCTGTCTTACTCTCATTTCCATCCTCCCAATTCCCAGCTCAGGAGAAATGTGGCATGATTGATGATAAATCCCTCCAAACTGCTTTATAGAAGTTTCTATTCACCATGAGGAAATGTGTCTATTCTTCTCAACAAACA